>NC_073639.1:37301136-37604166 GCF_029407905.1 Bubalus kerabau | reverse complement strand
GAATCTTAAAACATTATTTCATCCATAAGCATTTTGAGTTGTATATCTAGAATAAAGAATTAAAAAAAACATAACTACAACAGTATTAATACTCGCCCAGATAAATGAACATTATTTCCTTAATCTCATCAAGTGTCTTGTCAGTGTTTAAATTCCCTTGATGGTCTCATACTTTATTTTCACAAGTTGATTAGCTTAAGACAGGATCCAAATAACTTTCACATCTTACTCTCTTTTCTTTTGGTTTATAATGTTTTAAGTCTCTTTTCATCTCTAGGTTCATACTCAGTCTCTCAATTTCTCTCTCTCCCTTTTTCCCTTTACCTCTTTCTCCCCTACAGTTTATTTGTTGAAGAAACTGAATGAGACTTGTCCCAAAGTCTGGATCTTATTGCTTCCCTCAGTGTTCCTTTGTCCTCACTATTTCCTATAAATTAGTGGTAACTGCTAAAAAACTTGATTGGGAACAGATTTGACAAAACTATTTTATGGTTGCACCTGTTATTAGGATCAGGAGTTGCACAATGTCTTATGGTCTCTCTTGTATTGATATTAACAGTGGCTTAGAATCACAGTTTGGACCCATTAACTTACTGCATGCATGCTAAGCTGGCTTCAGTCATGTGTGACTCTTTGAGAGCCTACAGACCATAACCTGCCAGGCTCCTCAGTTCATGGGACTCTTCAGGCAAGCGTGCTGGAGTGGGTAGCCATTTCCTTCTCTAGGAGATCTTCTCCATCCAGGAACCTGCATTTTCTATGTCTCCTGTATTGGCAGGCAGGTTCTTTACCACTAGCACCACCTGGGTAGCCCCATTAACTCATTAGCACTTACCAAGAGCAATATTCTAATTCTTTATTTTTTTCCTGCATTTATTAGGTGGTGTGTGTGTGTGTGTGTGTATGGTGTTTGTGTATAGATACTATATAATATACATATTACCATCAGGAGTTACATTTTGTTTGATCATCTCTCCTGTATTGTATACATGTAATATATACACACATATGTATAGTCTGCCTCTTACTCTACTATACTATACTTGCTATACTCTATTCTTACTGTAATATACTGGAGATCATGCATAATAGTATATAAAGATATTCCTTGTGATATGATCCTTTAGTTTTATCTGTCAACTGCACTGTGATAAGGAGTGCCCAGATAGCTGATGAAGCATTATTTCTGGGTGTATCTAAAAGGGTGTTTCCAGAAGAGATTGACATTTGAACCCACAGACTGAGTAAAGATCAGCCTCACAAATACAGCAGGCATCATCCAAACCCTTGAACCCAAATATAACAAAAAGAAAGGAGGGTGAATTGTCTTTCTTTACTAGACTGGGAATATCCATAACCTCCCACCCTTTGACATCAGCAGTTCCTTTTGGTCTTCAGGGTTTTGGACTTTAACTGACATATACTAGCTTTCCTGGTTCTCTAGTTTGCAGACAGAGGATCATGGTGTTTCTTGGCCTCCATAATTGCATGAGTCAGTTCCTACAATAAATATCCTCTTGTGCATATCTGTATACATATGCTATTGGTTCTGTTCTCTGGAGAATGCTGAATAACATATTCTTCATTTCTTTTTCTAGCTACGGTTCAGACAGTTCAGTTGCTCAGTTGTGACCTACCCTTTGTGACCCCATGCACTGCAGCATGCCAGGCTTCCTTATCCATCACAAACTCCCAGAGCTTGTTCAAACTTATGTCCATCGAGTCAGTGATGCCATCCAACCATCTCATCCTCTGTCATCCCCTTCTCCTCCTGCCTTCAATCTTTAGCAGCATCAGGGTCTTTTCCAGTGAGTCAGTTCTTTGCATCAGGTGGCCAAAGTACTGGAGTTTCAGCTTCAGCATCAGTCCTTCCAATGAATATTCAGGAGTGATTTCCTTTAGGATTGACTGGTTTGATCTCCTTGCAGTCCAAGAGACTCTCAAGAGTCTCCAACATCACAGTTCAAAAGCATCAGTTGTTCACAATACTCTATTATGTGGAAACACCACAGCTCACTCAGTTCCCCATTAATTAACATTTTTGTTATTTCCAGTCTTTAGCATTTTAAAATAGTGTAGAAATCAATACCCATGTGCACCAAATTCATTATATTCTGGCCAATGTATCTTTGAGGGTGAAATTTCTAAGTCAAAGAGTAAATGAATGCATTTGATGATCTGAACTCCCTCTCACATGCTGAAACTCTTATCTTTAGTAGGTTTCTCTTACTCCTGGGGAGTGGGAAGTAAACCCTTAACATGAATAAAGATCCCATGGTCTTTAATTAGATTTTCAGCTTCCATGCCATCATGATCCCCCTCATTCTCTGCCCCAGCCGCACTATACCTCTGTTCCTCAAGCAGTAACATTTGCTGTATGAAATAAGAAATTTGAACTGATATTTAAAAAGATGCTTTTTTGATCATACAGGCACTCTCCAGTGTCATTATGTGGTGGTTAATGAGTTTGGTGTGAGAACTTGCACTCAACTATTGTAGAATACATATATGTCTAAGGTCCAAAATCTTAAACTATTATGTGAACAGACTTCCAATCCCCACTCCATGTATCTTATTTTACTTAATGCTATCACCATCCCCATACTAATATAATAGAGGAAAAAGATAAATAAATAAATATTAATAAATAAAAGATGAATTTAGTGGTGCTGTTGTTTCAGATCTAGACAAAGAGCATTCAGGAATCTGTCCTTCTTAGAAGTATAAACAGTAATAGCTCTCAACTTGAAAACAAAAATTGTGTTGGGTAGCATTATATGCCTCATTATAAAGGGTGCCTGTAGTGCATAAAAAATTTAAAAACCAGCTTCAATCTGCTAGAAGATTCATGGCCCATTTCTATCACCTAAATTCTGATAGCAGTAGTGGCAAGGAAAAAAAATATTGGCAAGATAGGGCAAAAATTTCTAATAGTGACCATATGTACTGTTGATGTGGGAGATGCAGTTTCCATTTCTAGGTTGTGAAGATCCCCTGGAGGAGGGTAGGGCAACCCACTCCAGTATTTTTGCCTGGAGAATCCTATGGACAGAGTAGCCTGGTGGGCTACAAGACTGGATTGCAAAGAGTCAGACATGACTGAAGCGACTTAGCATGCACACATACTGTTGATAAGACCATGAGAAACAACAAATACATTTTAGGTAAGAATATAAAAGAAAGTAAGAAATTTGGAAATTTCTAGTAGTCATGGGTGCCAGGATTACTTTGGTTCAATTTCAACATGAACATCATACCTTAGTCTAGAGGTCTAAAAGATGAAAGAACACAGAAGGACTCCAAAAGCTCAGAAATGTCAGCATTTGGCTTTTAAAAATCCCAGAACTGTTTACATCTGGTACTGTATTGCAAGACTGCATAAGCTGTAATGTCTTGTGATTCACTTTAAGGCAACATATAAATACAGAAAGATCTGAAATGTAAAACAATCTGTTTTGCAACTCTTGGAGCATTCCACAGAGTCATTGTAGTTTCCAGAGAAAAATATGCTTGTGAAGAAGAATCTTTAGCAATTGGTTGCATTTACGAAAAAATATCTGGTCCACAGAGAAACATCCTGTTGTTAACTAGATCAGTGCAGAAATCCTCTAAATGTAGGTTTGCATCTGTTAAAGGGAATGAGGCAGGTTTTCCATTGACCTGGTGGTTTTCCGTGGGCTGTACATAGTGCACAGCTGTAGGCTCATTCTCCAAGTTTCCAGTTTGTCTTTGATTTTTTTTTTTTTTTTTTTGCCAAATACAAGGTGGAATTGTAATACTTTATTGGCTTATAAAAATAGCCAGAAAACACATTATGACAATAAGAAAAAAAAAATCTCACTTCAATAAAACTACATCCATCCACTCAAAATAACTTGGATTTCTTGTGACCAATGGCATAACTCTATTATTTACTTTAATTACAATTGTGATGTAAAATTTATTATGCACAAGGCCTATAAGATGTGATTTCACCAAAGTGTAGTATTTTTATTTGTAGAAAGTGAGAGGCATTCCACACAAGTGGAGAACGTGGATTTGAGAGACAAAAGTTCTGCATCAAGGACTTGATTTCGCTAGCTTGTGATTTTGAACAAGAAGCTTGATATTTTCCCCAAGTTCTTTGAGTCCTTGTGAACAAAATTAAGACTAGGTTTCTTGACAGTCTCAAGAAACACATCTCAGAGTCTTTTGATGATCACAAAAATATATCAAAGAACCTTGAGAAGAGTAAAGAAGATTACCACCTGTAATCTAATCATATAATTATTTGTTACTATTAGTAATAGGGTAGAAGACAATAGGTCGCAGTGGTAAAGAATCTGCTTGCCAATGCAGGAGATGGAAAAGACCCTTTGTCAGAAAGATCCCCTATAATAGAAAATGGTATCCTACTCCAGTTCTTGCCTGGAGAATCCCATGGACAGAGGTACCTGGCAGGCTGCAGTCCATGGGGTCACAAAGAGTCAGACATAACTGAGTGACTGAACATGCAGGAAACAATAAAATTAAAACTAATATATTGAAGGGTAAAATATATTCTCTTTTAAACATTGTGTAACTGTGAATGTGCTAGTAACACATGACTAAAAGTAGAACTTTTACTATATTTAACAGAATTAATAAATGCCAGTTTGTATCACTTTCAAGACAAAATAGTTATTTCAGAAAGTGATGGAAAGCTTTTAAATATTAAAATATAATAGGCGCTTACATTTTACTTGCATAAATTCGATGCCAAATATAATTGAAATTGCAGTTAAAGAAACCTAAGAAACTCTTCTAAGGTTAAGTATGTGACTAATACATTCTTTTATTTCAGAAAGAAAACTTTATAGTGATAAGATTATATACCTAAAGGCATTGCTATTTTTTTAACTTTTGCTTATTGTAATTATTTATATGCAGCCAAAGCTAATATTTTATGTCTGAAATGAAAGATACCTTTAGGTTGCTTCAGGGTTATAATTCGTTACACATACCACTTTGATCATATATGGGAAGAGTAAAAAACATTTTGATCAATGGGAAAACAACATTTTTGGCCAGTATATTAGTACCTAATATCACTTTGCTAATTAAGTATAAGATAGCATGCATAATATTTTCCCTTTAATTACCAGATAAAAATTCATTCTGAATTCTACTTACAGAACAAATAAACGCAAAACAAGAAAAACCATTTAGCATTCACGAAGGACACTTGAGTACTTTTATTTTACATGTAAAAGATGAAAATCACAAACAAATTAAATGGTAGAAAACTATTATCTTTTATCATTTAAAGTGTGTCCTGTACACAGTCCAGCAGACTGTGACAAGATTAGGGAAGTCCACCCTACTACTCTAAAGAGTTAAAAAAAAAAATCAAATAAAATGTAACCAAGTTTAAAGAAAATACCTTCTTGAGCCAGAAATTAAAACTATTAAATTCATAAGTTTCAGACATAAAAGGGAAAGTAAAAGCTAACCAGTGAGATACACTTAAAGCCAAATACCCCACAGAATATTGAAATCAGCTGTACAAAGTATGGACTGGAGTACTGCTTCAGTCATGCACAAATGTTAACAAATGTTAAGATCTGGCTTGAGTTGTGGAAGGTAATAGTCTTGATTTAGAGTTCAGTGTACACTTGTAGCCTAGAGATAATGCTTTTGCCCAATCTGTGACCAAGAGGTAAACCTGAAGCCTATTTTCCATGACATAGTAGTTAGAAAATCTTCACCCAGTAATGCCAAGATGCTATAAGAAACAGGAAGAGAACTTGCTTTTTATTCAGGGCATGGCTGGAAAAAGAATTGCTCACCCAGGGAGAAATTAAAATCATAGCCAAGACTCTTCATGCAGTGAAGTAACCTCAAGCTAAGTAATTAACATAAATAACCATAAATACTTCACTTGTCCCAAAGTAAAATATGTTAGGTCTTGAAACAGGCAATTGTAAAGTCACATCATAGAAATGCCTCCCTATTCGAGAGAACCTGTAAATCTCACTGTAAACTCTAAAGATGAGCTTGGTAAAAGTGTACGGTCAAGAGAAGAATGGATACATAAGGAGATGGGATATGGGGGAAGAAGAGAACTGGATATGGCAGAGAGGGGGAAAGTTAGATGGGAACCTGGGTTTTTGAATGTTAATACTTTGAAAACAAACTTGTTTTCCTAGTAACATTCTAATTAAGTCTTGGAAAATGACAATATGTTATTTGTCAATTATCCAACTATTCAATTTTCAGAAAAACGCAGTTTAGAAAATAGGACTTAAAACAGTATTGTATTTTTACCACATGTCTGTTATGAGAAAAAAAAAAAGACTAAATTTTTTCTCTTTCTCCATCTGTCCAAATCTGGTGGACTCCTGTGAGTCTATCATTGGAATGTGCAGTGAAGAGTAGGACAGAGCAACCAGAAGACAGGCAGAGGGTCCAGAAAATGAATAAGTTAGAAAAAAATTATAAGACTAAAAAAATATATACATCATAACCTCATCAGGACAAGAAATTCAGTAGGTATAGAATTCTTGGAATTTTCAACAGTATCTAGATATTATCTTCAGTATACTTTTGCAGCAAAAAGAAGACACATAAAACTGAAAAAAGAAAAAAAGCATAAGCAAAAATGAACTCTTACTTTAAACAGACAGAACTGAGTTTTAGCTTGCTTATGACTTGCAGAAATGTTACATTGAGTAAACATAGTACTTAGATGAATAATTGAGAGAAGTTGACAAAATTTAAAATAGCTGAAGTTCAGAGTACAGACTACCAGTATACATATATCAGAAAGAAAACATAAATTTTAAAAATTGGTATTAGAATGTAAAGAGTGCTTTTGCCACCTCATTAGCCTAAGAGGAAGTAGAACACCAGTGATGATGGAGGGGAGAACCTGTCACTTGTACCCCAAAGAACAAGAGAATCTCATCACAAGATGCTCCACAGAGTGAAAGAAACAGTAATTTTAGGTTACAGTTGGAGGGACTGGATTCATTTTTACCCATTTATCTCCTAAAGAACATCTTGGTTGCTTCCAAGATTTGTGAATCATGAAGAAAGCTTCTGTAAACAGCCTCTGCATGTTTTTGTGTGGACATAAAACAGAGACATTACTTTGCCAACAAAGGTTCGTCTAGTCAAAGCTATGGTTTTTCCACTGGTCATGTATGAGTGTGAGAGTTGGACTGTGAAGAAAGCTGAGTGCTGAAGAATTGATGCTTTTGAACTGTGGTGTTGGAGAAGACTCTTGAGAGTCCCTTGGACTGCAAGGAGATCCAACCAGTCCATTCTAAAGGATATCAGCCCTGGGTGTTCTTTGGAAGGAATGATGCTAAAGCGGAAACTCCAGTACTTTGGCCACCTCATGCAAAGAGTTGACTCATTGGAAAAGACTCTGATGCTGGGAGGGATTGGGGGCAGGAGGAGAAGGGGATGACAGAGGATGAGATGGCTGGATGGCATCACGGACTCTATGGATGTCAGTTTGGGTGAACTCCGGGAGTTGGTGATGGACAGGGAGGCCTGGCATGCTGCGATTCATGGGGTCGCAAAGAGTCGCACACGACTGAGCAACTGAACTGAACTGAACTGAAGTTTCTAATTTATTTGGGTAATTATTAAGGTACATAGTTGTTGGGTCATGAGATAAGAGTATGTTCAAATTTGTGAAAAAGAAAAAAGCTGCCAAACTGTCTTCCAAAGTAGTTGTACCATTTGATAGTCCTACCATCAAAAAGTAAGACTTTCTGTTGTTCCACATCCGCATCAGCATTTGGTGTTGTCAATGTTTTGGATTTTGATCATTCTAATAGACATGTAGTAGTATTTCAATTTAATTTTCAATTCCCTAGTGTTATGTGATGTTGAACCTCTTTTCATATGCTTAGTTCCCATCTGTATATCTACTTTGCTCTTGACACTTTTGAAGTATCAATTAATAAATCAAGTTTTTAAATTAGATTTCTGAGGTTTTCCTTGAGTATCAGACATATTTCGCTATAATTAAAGTCACTGTAATAACAGTTCATTGTTGCTATCTTAGCCTGCAATATTCTCAAACTTGAGAATATTTAATATCCTCCAAAATATAAACTGTGGAAAATTCTTCAAGAGATGGGAATACCAGACCACCTGACCTGCCTCTTGAGAAATCTGTATGCAGGTCAGGAAGCAACAGTTAGAGCTGGACATGGAACAACAGACTGGTTTCTAATAGGAAAAGGAGTACATCAAGGCTGTATATTGTCACCTGCTTATTTAAATTCTATGCAGAGTACATCATGAGAAACGCTGGACTGGAAGAAGCACAAGCTGGAATCAAGATTGCCGGGAGAAATATCAATAACCTCAGATATGCAGATGACACCGCCTTTATGGCAGAAAGTGAAGAGGAACTAAAAAGCTTCTTGATGAAAGTGAAAGAGGAGAGTGAAAAAGTTGTCTTAAAGCTCAACATTCAGAAAACAAAGATCTTGGCATCCAGTCCCATCACTTCATGGGAAATAGATGGGAAACAGTGGAAACAGTGTCAGACTTTATTTTTGGGGGCTCCAAAATCACTGCAGATGGTGACTGCAACCATGAAATTAAAAGACGCTTACTCCTTGGAAGGAAAGTTATGACCAACCTAGATAGCATATTCAAAAGCAGAGACATTACTTTGCCAACAAAGTTTTGTCTAGTCAAGGCTATGGTTTTTCCAGTGGTCATGTATAGATGTGAAAGTTGGACTGTGAAGAAAGCTGAGTGCCGAAGAATTGATGCTTTTGAACTGTGGTGTTGGAGAAGACTCTTTAGAGTCCCTTGGACTGCAAGGAGATCGAACCAGTCCATTCTAAAGGAGATCAGTCCTGGGTGTTCTTTGGAAGGACTGATGCTAAAGCTGAAACTCCAGTACTTTGGCCACCTCATGCAAAGAGTTGACTCATTGGAAAAGACTCTGATGCTGGGAGGGATTGGGGGCAGGAGGAGAAGGGGACGACAGAGGATGAGATGGCTGGATGGCATCACCGACTCAATGGACATGAGTTTGGGTGAACTCCAGGAGCTGGTGATGGACAGGGAGGTTTAGCGTGCTGCAATTCATGGGGCTGCAGAGTCGGACACTACTGAGCGGCTGAACTAACTAACTAACTAAAATATAAAGAGTGATGTGAATCATTATTTTTATCTCTATATCTCTGTCTGCCCTAGAATGCTTAATGACAGTTCCTTCGTTTTTATTTAAGGAAAAGTTAACATAGGGACAAATTTCAAAATACTCCCAGATCTGGCTTTCTATCATATTCTCCTCCTATGTCTCAGACAGTCAAGAATCTACCTGCAATGCAGGAGACTCAGGCTCAATTCCTGGTTCAGAAATATCCCCTGGAGCAAGAAATGGCAACCCACTCCAGTATTCTTACCTGGAGAATTCCACGGACAGAGGAGCCTGGCAGGCTATAGTCCATGGGGTCACAAAGAGTCAGACACTACTGAACAACTAACACTTTTCACTTTCACTTTCTCCTCCACAAAGATGTAAAGGTGATGAGCAGGAATGTTCTAAGTAACTGGCTAATTGGTTTAGTTATTCATTTTCACAGGTAATTTATTAAATACATTTACTGAGGATGAAATTTATGTTCACAAAGAAGAGATCCTATAGAATACTCCTCTTCCATATATTCCTGGAAAGGATTGTTGAACTTGGCAAATATTTGCTTTTTTTAAGATACTAACATGTATCCCTACATCAGCCAAAAGCAGAGAATGGTTAGACATTCCACTTGATACCTGTACTTATGTCTTTCAAATGATGTTTCCAGTTTCAGCATTCTAAATTAAATTAGGAATACAATGGGTAAAGTTTACTTCTCATTCCTAATTTGATTAAACTGTTTGTGGTGATAATAATGATAATATTCACCATGGCATTAATTTCAAAGAAAATAGCTCTTCAAGTTCTTTCCCTGTTTCTCCAAAAGAAAAATACCATAGATCCACATTACAGATTCAGTATAAAGTTCGTCCTTAGCTCTGTCATTCATTAAAATACACATCTCATTTTCAAAGTTGCATTTCATGAACAAATTTAACTTGTTTAACAGCTTGCCCAGTTCTACCGTACACCGTTATTGTATAGTGTAGTCAATTTACATTTAAACATAAATCAATTTTAAGAGGATAACTAAAACTTCACTGTTGTTAGAGGCAGATGGAAACTGAGGCAATTGAATCAAGGAGAAAGGAGACATTGATCTTGTGGCTACACCATCCCTTGTCTCCCATAACTCTTCTAACCCTGTGAATAATCAGGCTTTAGGAGCATGAGATTATCTTGGTTGAAATAAAGACAGTTAAATTGAATTATGACAGTATGTACTCAGTGCCTATTAAGAAATACTAGGAGTGAGTGGGTATGGATTTGTTTATTCCAGTTAAAGTATTTACTGAACATGCAGGAAACTGGTCAAATTTACTTCACATTGGCAGAAGATCACCAATGATTAAAATGGGAAGGGACTCCTGTCTTGAATAAGTGCATTGGGTTTTCATCAAAGAAGCAGAACTGCTCAGAGATACAGAATAAAGAACTGATTTTGAAGATTAGATCTTGCATAGACTTCTTAAACTCTCGCCCTTGTCTGTTTCCTACTGCTTTTAAACTGAGTTGCATGTTAACTGGAAGGAGATGACAGTGTTATTGGTCATGGAAATGCACAAGTACCTAACTCAGGGCTTGAGAAGTTGAAGACCTGGATGCTACCTCATGTCAACAAGATGAGCCAACAGTTCAGCAACAACTTGAGTGAGCTACAGTGGTGTTTGGTTCTATATTAATTCTCAGAGAGAAAATAACTTCTTATTTACTTCTTCATCTTAGACAAATTGTTTTGATGACCACCTTTAATCTGGACACATTCAGGGAAGGCGATTTTGGAAAATGAGGTTCCAGCTTACTTACTGTCCCAGAATACAAAGGCATACACTGATTACATTGCGGGAGATATTAATGAAACAAGCACACAGGCATATAAAAGTATAACTGGTACAAGTATCATGGAAAGGAGTTTTAAAGTGCTTTGAGATAAAAGGAACTGACTAGTCAAGGAAATTAAAAGCTACCTTAAATTCTCAACTGAAGGAAAAGAAAATTTACTAACCAATCTTAGAGATAAAGAAGCTTTTCAAAAAGTGGGAAGAGCATATGCAAATGTCTGATGAGAGGGCCCATAGCATCTGCCTGAATCTATGGAAAAGTGAAATGAAAGTATTAGTTGCTCAGTTGTGTCGGACTCTTTGTGACCCCCTGTACTATAGCCCACCAGGCCCCTCTGTGGGAATTCTCCAGGCAAGAAAATTGAAGTAGGTAACCATTCCCTTCTCCAGCAGATCTTCCTGACTCAAGTATTGAACCTAGATCTGCATTGCAGGCAGATTCTTTACCATCTAAGCCATCAGGGAAGCCTGAATCTATAGGTAGAATTTAATCTGGACTTTGAAATATTAAGTTCTATATCTTTATGTAGCAATATAACTGCATTAGGTCTATAAGTATAGTTATAGACATCTGTGTATGAGATATGCTACTGCTGCTGCTAAGTCGCTTCAGTCGTGTCCGACTCTGTGCGACCTCATAGACGGCAGCCCACCAGGCTCCCCCATCCCTGGGATTCTCCAGGCAAGAACACTGGAGTGGGTTGCCATTTCCTTCTCCAACGCATAAAAGTGAAAAGTGAAAATGAAGTCGCTCAGTCATGTCCGACTCTTAGCGGCCCCATGGACTGCAGCCCACCAGGCTCCTCTGTCCATGGGACTCTCCAGGCAAGAGTACTGGAGTGGGGTGCCATTGCCTTCTCCAATATGAGATATAGTCAGAGATAAATACTTAAAGATAGAAATCATTCAATTTCTAGACGTAGAGTATATAAAATGAAGATAACTGATCAGCTCATTTTCTAAACATATATTATTTTAAATCAAGGTTGTTTGTCTGTCCTTAACCTTCAGAAGCTTAAAGTCAATCAATTAGCAAAACATCTTAGAACAAGGCAAAAATATAATTATAAATGATTTCAGTTCACTCATTTATTTAAAAGCATTTACTGTATGCATGCCTGCAAAGTACCAGATTATTGTAGCAGAAGCTGAGAATGGGATATATCTATGACAATTGACTTCTATATATGGGGCAAGAGAGTTTGCAGCAGAAAGATTTATGGAAATAAACAATTATACTGAGAGTGAAGATATATAAAATACTATTAGCATAGGAGTGGGTTTATCAGCAGGGGAGTAATACTAAAAATGACTTAAAAAGAATGATTTAGTAGGTGAGCAAGCATTAGAGGAGTTTCAAGACAAAATGAACTCTATGTGCAGAAGTACTAAAGTGTAAATCAGCACATTTATTTAGCCCAGAGAGTTCTGGGCAGCATGATATTTTTTGAAGCATGAATGGAGAGATGCTTGTGCAGGGAGAGGACAGGATCAAATAGCAAGAGTTTACACATATGTGAAGAATTAAAACTCTATCCTAGAACTAAGAGTGGATAATAAGTTTTGGCCAAGAAATGTAAATGATTAAAAAAACTAAACAGTAATATCGAAGATAAATTGAAGAAAAGATATCTGGAAAATCCAAAATGTCTGCCTAGTGCCATCAGATAACGTCAAAAAGACAGTTTGCAAAAACTCTCTTTGAGCCACTCTATCATAGTAGTCTTGTGAGTACGGACAACTTAGTCTTTTTAGAGTAGCTGAGAAGTATGAAGCACAGAAAATAATTTTGTAGATATATTAAAAATTAATGCAATGAAAGGACTTCATTTTCTGTAATGGAGTGAAAAGCACTGTACTTGCCTTCCTGCCATAAGTAACTAGAAAACAGATAAAATATATGAAGTAACTGTGTTATGATGATGGGCATTATTGAAAGCAGGACTGTGATCCTTTAGGAAAGGGGGAAAGATAAAGTGAATGATATTCTTTCTGTATTTTTCTTCCTTTATAAGCCATGGTGTTGTAAGGGGGAACCCAAGCAGAGCACAGCATCCTCACTGAGTTGAGGAGACAGATTACACAGCAAGGATGTTGCAGTGGTGGGAATGTATAGAGGAGAGTCACAGCGAGTAGGTAGTCATGAAGCAAGAGAATTTAAAATATATGTACAGGATTCCCCTTAAGGATTGCTAGGCTGCATAAAGGTAAAATGAGATCTCATGAGGCCAGGCAAAAACAACAACAACAACAACTATCAGAGAAAGAACAGTTACCATGAAACTCTAAGTGCAACAATTTCCACAGTTTCCAAAAGGCTAGGTGATAATTGACTTTGAAATGGCCAGAGGAGAAAGAGCTATATACCCCGGGGCATTCAATAGAGATCTCAAAAGGCACAATTATGTGCTAAATTAAATAGGGTAAGTGAAAGTGAAAGTGTTAGTCACTCGTTCACGTCCAACTCTTTGAAATCCCTTGGACTATAGCCCACCAGGTTCCTCTGTCCACAGAATAAATTCTAAAGGCAATTCTAGACCTGCTGTAATAAAGCTTAAAAGCAAGTCTGAAAAGGATCAGGTAGTTTCACAAGTAATATAATTGCTGAAAAATAAAGTTGAAGGAAAAGTATATCATATAAAAACTCATATATAGAAAGGAGTGAAAAATTTACAAAACGCTAAATACAACAAAATCTTTTGTTAAGAAACAATTGACTGTTTAAGCAAAAATAAAGGTAATGTATCATTGAGTTTATAAATTATGTATGTACAAAGTGAAAGTCCCGTGCAACTCTTTGCAACTCCATGGACTGTAGCCCAGCAGGCTCTTCTGTCCATGGAATTCTCCAGGCAAGAATACTGGAGTGGGTTGCCATTGCCATACTCCAGGGGATCTTGCTGACCCAGGAATAGAACCCAGGTTTCCCACATTGCAGGTGGATTCTTTACCATCTGAGCCATCAGGGAAGCCCATGTTGAAAGTGAAAGTTGCTCAGTCCTGTCCAACTCTTTGCGACCCCATGGACTATAGCCTGCCAGGCTCCTCTGTCCATGGAATTCTCCAAGCCAAAATACTGGAGTGGGGAGCTGTTCCCTTCTCCAGGAAATCTTCCCAACCCAGGGATTGAACCTAGGTATCCTGCATTGCAGACAGATTCTTTACCATCTGAGCCACTAGAGAAGACTGTAGATTTAAGATCTAAAGATTATGACAATATTAAGATAAAGGGAAAGAGGGGATAATCTATGAATATTGTCGAGAAGTTTCCACATATAGGTGAAAGAATAAAATATTATTTGAAGACAAACTGTAACAAATTAAGGATGTACATTTTAAACTCTGGAGCAATCACTGAGAAAATAAAACATTATAGTCATCCCTCATCATCCATGGGGGATTGGTTCCAAGACCTACTTTGAATACCAAAATCTGCAGATGCTCAGGTCCCGTAGTCAGCTGTCCTTATCCCCAGATTCTGCATCTGTGGATTCAGCCAGTAGCAGACTACAAACATAGTACACAGTCTACAGTTGGATGAATCTGTGAATTCAGAACTCTCAGATATGGAGAAAAAACTGTATATTTATTGAAAATAGACCACATGTAGGTGGACCCACACAATTGAAACCTGTGTTGTACAAGGGTCAACTCTATTGCCAAAGATCCATTAAAGACCATAAAAATGAATATTAGAAAATACTCAATCCAAAAGTAATGAGAAAGAAAACAAAAGAAACAAATACTAGAGCTATACATTTTCCATAATAAACATATTTTAAATGTAAGTATAAAGACAGTTGATAGAGGAAGTCGGCTAAAATTCAGTGAAGCTATAGAAGACTGGAACAATACTATCATCCAACTTGACATAGTTGGAGGTCATAAAATACTCAATTGCATGACATAAGGATACACATACTTTCTAAGTTCTTAGCAAGATAGACCATCTTCAATGAAATAAAAAAGCTCAAATTCAAATAATGGTAAATATATATATATATATTTTTAACCAAAATAGCATTAAATTAGAAATTGATAAAAGTAAGCTAACTCAAATATTTTGAAGTTAAGTTGCTACCTGTTTAACTTCTGACCTAACCATGACTCTAATAAATTGCAGATAACTAGAAGTATTTTGAAATAAGTGATATTTAATTTATAATATAATAGCATCTGTGAGATAATGCTAAATTAGTACATAGAAAGTTGATACCATTAACTGCTTTTGCTAAAAAAATCATAAAATTAATGATTAAGGTTGCAACTTAGTGAGAAAAATAAATGCAAATTAAATGTAAAAAATGCAGAAAATAATAAAGAAAAAAGTAGCAATCAATTAACTAAAAAACAGAGAATTAATAGAGACAATAAGCCTAAAAGTAGTTCTTAACAAATATCAACAAAACTCATAAACCTGTAGGTTGATTTTATGAGAAATGAAAAAGTGACAATATTACAGATCCAATAGACATTAAAAATAGCAAGTGAAATAAAATGGTCACTCTTTAGAAGCAGGATAGATTGCTACACAAAATTTGGTTCAGCTGTCAAGACTAATGATGCTGCACATAGGCCAAGAAGACATAAAAATATTTATTACTTACATAACGAAGCTTTCTGAGGCGAGCGTGGCATTTACCCAAGCAGTTTGAAAATGGTTTGAGAGAGCAGGGAAAGGAGGTTGACTTGGGATTTTTTTGTGGTTATGGGGTGGGGTTGGGAATAGGGCTCTCAATTTTGTAAGCAGGGGCTTGCATGGTTTAAAACTCCATTTAGAATCAAAGAAAGGAGCACACACACTCTTGGTTTTCCCAGTTATGAGGCAGAAGGAAAAGACAGATAGCTGAGGTATAAAAGCTGTTAGCACTCAAACATCAAAAAGTAGAGTCTGACTTTTAATTATAGAATATTATGAACCAATACATTTATGCCATTAAACTTTATAATTTGAAATGGACAAATGAAACATTCAAATGATCAAAGCCTATAAAAAGAGCAATAGAACATTTTAATAATAGTATGCATATGTTTATGTATATAATAAAATTCACAATGAACACCTTCTCACAAAGAAAGATATCTTCACTGTTGAATTCTATCAGATATTTCAGGAAGATATAGTACCAGTTTTGTGAACTTAGTTGAAAATAAAGCAGAAAAAAATATTTACCAGCCAAATTTTTGAGGCCAGCATTATTACCATTATCCAGAAACAGACCAAGACCAAGGGAAAAAGCCCTGTAGATCTATGAACATAGACACAAAGACCTTAACAATATTTCATTAAATTAAATCGAATAGTATATAAAAAGGATAATACATCATGACCAACTAGTATTATCCCAAGAATGCCTATTTGGTTTAACATTCAAAAATAAATCAATGCAATTCATCATGTTAACAGAATAAAGAAGAAAGCTATTATTACTTCAGTAGATAGAGAAAAAGCATCTGCCAATGTTCAAAACTCTATGATTTTTAAAAGTCTCAGTAAGCCAAGAATAAAGAAAGTTTCCTCAATATGATAAAGGTTGTCTGCAAAAAAACTACAGTGGATGAGTGTTGAATGTTTTCTCCTCAACTCGGCAAGACAAAGATGTTCCCTCTCATCACTTCGATACAGTATTGAGCTAGGGATCTTAGCCAGTATGGTGTACTAAGGAAAATAAATAATAGGCAAAGAGATTAAAAAGGGAAAGCTAACCTGGCTAGATATCTAGGCATTGAAAATCACAAGAAAATATTCAAAAGCTTGTAGAAATAAGAAGTGAATTTAGTGCAGTTGAATGATACTAGGTCAATAGAGAAAAAAGCAATAGATTTTAAGTGTGAATACTGTAACTATTCATGAATGAAATGTAAATTAAAATAAAAGGCCCTATTAATAGCATGGAAAGAGATGAAATATTTAGTATAATTTAATAAAATATATTCAAGACTTGTACCTTGAATACTGAAATATATTGGTTGAGCTGAATTAAAGAGGTCTATTGGGGCTTCCCTGGTAGCTCAGAGGTTAAAGTGTCTGCCCGCAATGTGGGAGACCTGGGTTCAATCCCTGGTTTGGGAAGATCCCCCGGAGAAGGAAATGGCAACCCACTCCATATTCTTGCCTGGAGAATCCCATGGATGGAGGAGCCTGGTGGGCTACAGTCCACGGGGTCCAGAGTCGGACACGACTGAGTGACTTCACTTTCACTTTTCACTTTCATGTAAATGAAGAGATATCATGTTCATTGATTTGAAGATGCAGTGTTTCTAAGATGTTTATTCCCCTCAAACTAATCTACAGATTTAACAAAATCTCAATATTACTAGGTTTTATTTTAAACTTACAGGCTGATTTTTATTTTATAAGGAAATACAATAAGCTTAAAATAGCCAAAATTATTTTGAAAACAACATTGAGGAATTGACAATTTTTTAAATTCATATTAAAAAAAAAAAAAAAAAAAAACGTTCTCAACCTGCATACTTGCGACGTTTTGGGCTAGATAATTCTTTCCTTTGGGTAACCTTCCTGTGCGGTGTATGAGGTTAGCAGCATCCTTGGCCCCTATTCACTAAACGCAGTAGCATCTCCTGCTGCCCTGCAGTTGTGGCAACTAAAACTGTTTTCAGATGTGACCAAATGTGCCCTGTAGACTAAATCAGCCCCACTTGAGAATCACCGAAAATTACGTAATCAAGACAGTTGGTGTTGGCTAAAGGATAAAAATAAAGATTATTGGAACAAAAAGATAGGGCAGAAAAAGACCAATGCTTAGAGTCGCCTTAATTTCTTACACAGTGCCAAAATAATTGAAGAGGATAGGATAATCTTTTCAACAAATGATCCCAGACCAACTGGATGTCCATATGGGAAAAAATAAACTTCTACACTCACTTCAAGCGTACACAAAATTTAGTTCAAAAATGGATCATATTCATAGATATGAGTTAAAACACTAAACCTTCAACAAGAAAACATAAGAAGAACTATTTATGACAATAAGAAAATTTTTATTTAGATCAGATTATTAAAGTGCATAAAAACTTTGCAAATTGTACATCATCAAAATGAATAATTTCTGTTTTTTTCAAGACTGTTAAGAAAATGAGAAGTCATGCCATCAGAGGATGAAGAACTTTTATCAAGAATATAGTTTAGAAATCATAATACTTATATATATATAAATAATATATGAAGAACTCTTACAATTGATTGAAGATAAGTATCCCCCAATTTTTTTACAAGGCAAATTATTTAAACAGATGCTTCAAAAAAGGAGCCAAAAAAGTCCAGAATAAAACAAACTTAATATCATTAATTGGAGAAAGAAATGGCAACCCACTCCAGAGTTCTTGCCTGGAGAATCCCAGGGACGGTGGAGCCTGGTGGGCTGCCGTCTATGGGGTCGCACAGAGTCGGACACGACTGAAGTGACTTAGCAGCAGCAGCAGCAACATCATTAATCAAGGTATGATTAAACTATAAATATAATGAAATGCCACTATACACATATGATGCTTTTGAACTGTGGTGTCGGAGAAGACTCTTGAGAGTCCCTTGGACTGCAAGGAGATCCAACCAGTCTATTCTAAAGGAAATCAGTCCTGGGTGTTCATTGGAAGGAATGATGCTAAAGCTGAAACTCCAATACTTTGGCCACCTCATGCGAAGAGTTGACTCATTGGAAAAGACTCTGATGCTGGGAGGGATTGGGGGCAGGAGGAGAAGGGGACGACAGAGGATGAGATGGCTGGATGGCATCACCGACTCGATGGACGTGAGTTTGAGTGAACTCCAGGAGTTGGTGATGGACAGGGAGGCTTGGCGTGCTGCGATTCATGGGGTCGCAAAGAGTCGGACACGACTGAGTGACTGAACTGAACTGAACTGAAAATAAAAGAAAAGTTCAACAATAGGCATGTGGATAAACTGTAATATATTTATGGAAATGAATATTTCTCAGCCATAAGTAGAAACAGAATCTTATACATGATGTGCTGTTGTTGTTTAGTCGCTAAGTTGTGTCTGACTCTTTGTGGTCCCATGGACTGTAGCCCATCAGGCTCCTCTGTCCATGGGACTTCCCAGGCAAGAATACTGGAGTGGGTTGTCATTTCCTCCTCCAGGAGATCTTCCCAACCCAGGGATTAAACCCATGTCTTCTGCTTAGCAGGCAGTTTCTTTACCACTGAGCCACCAGGGAAAAGCCCATATGATGTTCAAATCTCAAAAACATATGCTTAGTGAAAGAAGCAGTCACAAAAGAATGTATTTTGTAAGATTCCATGTATGAAACTCTAGTACAATAAATATACTTGTAAAGGGGATTGAAGGAACTTGGAAATGTGATAGAAATGTTCTACGATTTTATTGGATGTCTCTTTCTTGGATGAATACATTTATTAAACTACATCATTTTAAAATAAATGATATCTCAATAAAGCTGTAAAAGAAATAATTAAATGGGAATAAAAATAAATTATTTCCTCAAATTTGTATGAAACACCTTAATAGAGTTAACAATTGTTCTGGATATAGCCCACAAATGGTTTTCCTTTTTTTTGTTCCCTCATTTCTGATTCTTCACAGACAGTACAAAGTGAAAGGAAATTGTAAGAAGAAAAAAAAAATTCCTAGCAGGAAGCATGCTTATTTTGAGTTTTAAACTCTGATGTGCTCAGTCTCTTAGTCATGTCTGACTCTTTGAGACCCTGTGGTCTATAGCCTGACAGGCTCCTCTGTCCATGGAATTTTTCAGGCAAGAATACTGAAATGGGTTGCTGTTTTCTACTACAAGAGATCCTTCTGACCCAGGGATAGAACCTGTGTCTCCTGCATTTCCTGCATTGGCAGGCAGATACTTGACCACTGAGCCACCTGGAAAGTCCAAACTCTGTATCAATACTTATATGATCCTTTTAGTGATATGAAAATTCTTATTTATTAACTTGATGAAAACAACTGGTTTATTCTTATTGTAATTTAAATTTTTTGATCTCTTTAGACAGAAACTTAATCCTTATGAGTTCTTCTAGCAACTGGACTGAAGAAGGGTAGGGCAACTCACTTCAGTTTTTTTGCCTGAAGAATCACCATGGATAGAGGAGACTGGTGGGCTAGAACATAGATTCAGACAGGGCTGAGTGACTGAGCACACACATAGCAACTGGATGTATATTCTTTTAATTTCTGTGTATGTGTGTGTGTTAGTCATTCAGTCGTGTCTGACTCTTTGCAACCCCATGGACTGTAGCACGCTGGGCTCCTCTGTCCATGGAGTTCTCTAGGCAAGAATACTGGAGGCCGCTGCCATTCCCTTCTCCAGGGAATCTTCCTGACCCAGGGAACAAACCCCAGTCTCCTGCATTGCAGGCAGATTCCTTACTGTCTGAGCCACCACAAAAGCCTTTAATTGCTATTTTTAGTTAATTATTTTGAAAAATGCTACACCAAAATATTTATGATTATAAATAATTTCTAATTACTGAGACTGCATATATATACATGATATATACATAATTTTTTAAAGGAAAAATAAGCAAGTTAAAAAACCTATGCAGTAGTTAACTTTGGAAGTAACCTGTGCAGAGCTTGTACTGGAATTTTATTTTCAATGCTAGAGTCCTACTGCCCTCTGCTGATCACTACATCCTGTACTGGTGGAGAAATGGAATTTATAGGAACTGTGACTCCTTGCAAATATAAGACTGAGCAAGAGAAGCAGAATTCTCTCCATCAGCTTCCCATCTATGATGTATCTATCCATTAAAGGAGAAACGTGAATTCATACAGAATTAGAATTGCAAGGACTGTAACCTTTTAAAGTCCGTAGTGACCTAGGAAATTAGATATCTTTCTCATTTTATTGAAGTCAAATTTGAGACTTCCAAAATGAAGTGACTTTATCCAATTAAACTTAGTCAGTGGTGAATCCAAAAATAACATTCAGAGCTTGTCTTTATTCAAATGAAACAACCAACTACTGAACACAGTATCACACATGGTCCAAATTATTTGTAAAAGCGAGATAACAAGCAGTAACATGAATACTTGAATGTAGCAACTTTTTTTTTTTAGGTACCCTTGAATACTATATACAAAAAGTTCTTTCTTCCCTCCCTTCTTTTTATTTTGCTTTCTCCTTCTTCCCTTTCTCTCTCTCTCTTTCCCTCTCTCCCTCCCTGTCCCTCTGTCTTTCTTCTTCCTTCCTATTTTCTTGAGTAAATTTTGACCCTATTCATGATCGATGGGAACAGCATGGGATTAAGGTAAAGAGCCTAGGTTTTGTCATTAGATGTGTATTTTAATCCCATTTCTACCACTGATAAACCACATGATTCTTAGGCAATGAATTAAATCTCGCTAAACCTCAGTGGCTTGATCAGAAGATTGGAGATGGAAATAATAGCATGATGTCATGCAGAGACTGTGAGCATTAAATAAGATTGTGAGCACTCAATCATACTCACTTAAGCAATAAATATTATAAACATAAAAATAGAATTTGTGCAAGAATTTGAAGTGCTTAAGTAGGTAGTGGGCTTAGAAAATGTCCAGTACTAAAATATAGATAATAGTGTTATTACTCCTACAACTCTTACAATTTTTTTTCTGGAATATTATACTTACATTTCTAAATATTCATTTTGGCTGGCTCATTATTTGGTATTCAGTACAATTCCATAAAATTTCCCCTATAACCAAAGTAAGATCTGTGAAATTTTTAAGTGATATGATTTTGAATGTTGAGAATAACTTCCCTTTCTGTAGATTAAAATGAGTTTCCATCAGTCATATACCAGTGGATATGTCTCAGTATACCTTTGGATGAAATACTGACAATTTCATTCTAATGTCAGTTTTTGTTTGGGGGAAGAACACGCATAACTGTATTATTCTCTATTGACATGTAGACATGAAGCAAGATTGCCCGAAGAAATATCAATAACCTTAGCTATGCAGACTACACCACTCTTATGGCAGAAAGCTAAGTGGAACTGAAAAGCCTCTTGATGAAAGTAAAGAGGAGAGTGAAAAAGCTGGCTTGAAACTCAACATTCAAAAAACTAAGATCGTGACATCTGGTCCCAGTACTTCATGGCAAATAGATGGGGAAACATTGGAAAGTGACAGAATTTATTTTCTTGGGCTCCAAAGTGACTGCAGCCATGAAATTAAAAGATGCTTGCTCCTTGGGAAAAAAGCTATGACCAACCTAGACAGCATATTAAAAAGCAGAGACATTACTTTGCTGACCAAGTCCCATCTAGTCAAGGCTATTGGTTTTCCAGTGGTCATATATGGATGTGAGAGTTGGACTGTGAATAAAGCTGAGCGCTGAAGAATTGATGCTTTTGAACTGTGGTGTTGGAGAAGACTCTTGAGAGTCCCTTGAACTGCAAGGAGATCCAACCAGTCCATCCTAAAGGAAATTAGTCCTAAATATTCATTGGAAGGACTGATGCTGAAGCTGAAACTCCAATCCTTTGGCCACCTGTTGCAAAGAACTGACTCACTACAAAAGACCCTGATGCTGGGAAAGATGGAAGGCAGGAGGAGAAGGGGATGACAGAGGATGAGATGGTTGGATGGCATCACTGACTCAATGGACATGAGTTTGAGCACGCTCCAGGAATTGGTGATGGACAGGGAAGCCTGGCGTGCTGCAGTCCACGGGGTCACAAAAAGTTGGACAAGACTGAGTGAATGAACTGAACTGAACTGAGACATGAGCCAGGCAGTTTAAAGAGAGAAAAGTAAGAAAGGGAAAGGTGGAACTGAGTATTGTATTTCAGTGATGGGTGTGCAGTTCAGGTCAAGATCTTGTAGATGTGTTCTTTATTACTGGGGTGTCATTGCTTCTAAGCTCCTCAGTTGACAAAGCAAGGGATATTATGTGTTAACACAACTTATTAGCTTTCTCCTCTTGCTTATTTGTAAACTCTCACTCCAACACTGGAAAATCTAGTTCTTAACATCTCCCTTTATTTACTTAGTTGTTCATTTGCAGGATACATTTATACCAGTACTGGAATTGTTAACTTGCTCCCCTATTGAAGCAACTTTAAACTTTATCAACTAGAGTATAGTATTTATGTTCATGTCCTTTTGCCTTATATATTGACTCCATTCATTTCCAGAGTTACTTGGGTCAGGATTTTTTCCTCTCGTTCCCATCAGTGAGATTGTTTCATACATTTGTTATATTCTCTTGTCACCATCTTGATTTCATCCTGAGCTCCCCTAAACTCCTAAATAATTTATTTCTGTTTTAATCTGCATACATTAGTGTTTAATCTTCGTGCTATAAAGCTGTATGGGTTTTGATAAATGCATAGCATTATATTTACTCCATTATGGTTATTGTTCAGAATAATTTCACTACCTTAAAAATCCTTTGTGGGGAATTCCCTGGCAGTCCAGTGGTTAGGACTTGGCACTTTCACTGCAAAAGCCAGGGTTTGATCCCTGGTTAGGGAACTAAGATCCCAGAAGCCACACAGTATGGCCCCCCCAAAAAAAGAGAGAGAAAATATCCCTTCTGCTTCACTTACTTAACACCCCCTCAGAAAACCTAACAATTACTGACCTTTACCTCTCTCTGGTTTTGCTTTTTCCAGAATTTCATATATTTAAAAATACAGTATATATGCCTTTCCAGACTTACTTTTTTCACTTAGCAATGTGTATTTAAGATAACTCCATATTTATTTTATGGCTTGAAAGTTCATTTCTTTTTTATCATTGAATATAATGTTCCATTATGTGGATGTACCACAGTTTGTTTATCCATTTGTCTATTAAATGAGGATTCCTGTTGCTCCATATCCTAAACAATAATACTTGTTTTTCAGTCACTCAGTTGGGTCTGACTCTTTGCGACCCCATGAACTACAGCATGCCAGGCTTTCCTGTCCTTCATATTAGCCATTCTAATATGTGTTCAGTGGTTTTAATTTGCACTTCTCTGAAGACCAGTGATATTGAGCATTTTTTCACATGCTTTTTTGTTATCTGTGTGCTTTTTTTTTTTAATGAGTTACCTATTCACATCCACTGCCCATTTTTAATTAGGTTGCTTTGTTTCCTTACTGATATATTTAAGTATTATATATTATTCCTGAATCAAATATATGTTTTGAACATTTTTTGCAGTCTGATTTGTCTTTTCATTCTCTTAACTGTATTATTCTGCCTTTTACAGAGCACACATTTTTAAAAAATTTTAATAAAACCCGAGTCAGTTTTTTTTTTTTCCTCTGTAGATTATGCTCTTGGAATTGTACCTAAAAACTCATTACCAAACCCAAGGCCATCTGGATTTTCTCCTTTGTGTTCTTCTTGAAGTTTCAGAGGTTTGCATTTTACATTTCGAACTATGGTTCATTTTGAGTTAATTTTTGTGAAAGGTCTGTTTCTGTTGTTTCTGTACCTAGGTCCATTTTTTTTTTTTTTTAATTTTTGGCATAAGGATGTCTTACTGTTCCAGCACTATTTGTTGAAAAGACTGTTCTTTCTCCATTAAATTGCCTTCACTCCTTGATCAAAGACCAGGTGTCTATATTTGTGTGTGTCTTTTTCTCTGTTCTATTCCATTTGCATATGCATTGATTCTTTTTCCACTTTGAGGAGCTATTTTGATCACTGTAGCATTATATTAGGTCTTGAAATCAGGTAATCTGATTCCTTCAAATATGTTATTTATTTTAATAGTGTATTGTCTCTTCTTGTTTTTTTGCCTTTCCATATAAAGAATAGATTCCTGAAGGAATTCCCTGGTAGTCCAGTGGTTAGTATTCAGCGTTTCCACTGCCAGGGGCCTGATCAGGGAACTAAGATTCCCATAAGCTTCAAGGAGCAACAACAACAACAAAATACCTAGATTGCTGAGATTTTGGTTGGGATTTTGTTGAGTCTATAGATCAAGTTAGCAAGAAGAACTGACATCTTGATAATGTCTTCCAATCACAAACATGAAATATTTCTCCATTTATTTTGCTCTTTAATTTTTTTCATCAGAGGTTTTATCGTTTTCTACATATAAATCTTGCATGTACATTGTTAGGTTTATACATATACTTTGCATGATTTTAAACAGTATTTTTAAAAATTTTAATTGTTCATTGCTGGAAAGTAATTTAATTTTGTATATTAGCATAATATCCTGTACCAGTTTTATAACCACTTCTTAGTTTCAGAATTTTTTCTAGATAGATAATCATGTCATCTCTAAAAGTGTTTATTTTCTTTATTCCTTTCTTTCTATCAAACTGGATAACTTGAATTGATCTGTCTTCATGTTTGTTAATTCTTTCTTCTGTCTGCTCAAATCTGCTGTTAAGTACCCTCAGTCATTTTTTAATGTAAGTAATAATGTAATTTTTAACTCCAGAGATTTTTATTTTGTTCTTTTTAATAATTTTTACTCTTCATTAATATTCTTTATTTGATGAGACATCATTAGTATACTTTATAGTTATTGTAACATATTTTTAATAGCTGAATTAATGCCTTTTTTACCAAGTTCAACATCAGGGTCCTTTCAGGGACATTTTCTTGTTGGCTGCCTTTTTTTTCCCCCCTGAATATATACTGCTGTTTCATCTTTCTTTGCAGATGTTTTATGTAAGATATTGTAAACCTCTGGCATCAAATCCAGCCCCTCTCCAGGATTTTTTGTTGTTGTTGCTATTTTTTATTATTATTAATAATTTCTCATTGTTTATTTGTTAAGTGATGTTCCTGGACTAATTCTATATGGTCTTTATTCACTTTAGTGTACCACCATGACTCTTCAACTAGCTTTCTTTTTTAAATTCTTTTTATGTTTAAGCCTGATTTCCTAGGAATCATCCTTGGGTCAGTATAATTTAGTGGCCATCAGTGATTGGTCAGAAGATTTCTAAAATGCCTGAGGTACTCTTTGCCAAGTAGGGCAAAAAAATGAACTCATCCTTTCAAACTTGTGGCAACTTAACAGTCAGTGTTAGCTTTCACTTCCTGCATTAAGAGGGCCTAAAGTCAGCTAAACATGAGTAATAAAGATTTGTCTTTCCCTGTGTCTTATCTGGGTATACTAAGACCTTCATCCGCACACAGACTTCTAGGTCCTCAGGATACCTCAGTGCTTTTTGGAGTTCCCCATTGTTATCTTCCCCCCCTCCCCAGGTTTTCCTTTAAAGTGTTTTGTCAGGCTCTTGTTTCAGTTCAGTTCAGTTCAGTCTCTCAGTCGTGTCCAACTCTGTGACCCCATGAATCGCAGCACGCCAGGCCTCCCTGTCCATCGCCAACTCCCGGAGTTCACCGAGACTCATGTCCATCGAGTCAGTGATGCCATCCAGCCATCTCATCCTCTGTCGTCCCCTTCTCCTCTTGCCCCCAATCCCTCCCAGCATCAGAGTCTTTTCCAATGAGTCAACTCTTTGCATGAGGTGGCCAAAGTACTGGAGTTTCACTTTAGCATCATTCCTTCCAAAGAGATCCCAGGGCTGATCTCCTTCAGAATGGACTGGTTGGATCTCCTTACAGTCCAAGGGACTCTTAAGAGTCTTCTCCAACACCACAGTTCAAAAGCACTTGTTTGCATCAACTGAAATCGCAGCCTGAGGCAGCTGCAGTGTTACCAGCATACTGTTAATGTTTTCAGTTTTTCAGTAATGCCCTGGGAATAGAGGCTTTTTGTTTTATTTTGTTTTTAATTATTTACTTTTGTTGTGTTGCAGACAGGAGACAAAGACAAAAAAAGAAAAAATGACAGTACTGTGGGACTAGATCACGTTCAGGAAAATGCTAGTTGGTTCAAACTATTGACTGCTCTGGGTATTCATCTTTTAATGGGGTCCAGAAGAGGCTAATCTTTGCTGCTGGCTGTGAGGCCACCTGCTTTTCTCAATCACCATGCCTCCTAGCTGAGGAGGGAAGGGGAACAGGAATAGACCCAGTTGCATGCATGGGTGCGTGCGTGCCTGCTCAGCCACTCAGTTATGTCTGATTCTTTGCAGCCCCATGGATTGTAGCCTACCAGGCTCTTTTGTCCATGGGATTTTCCAGGCAAGAATATAGGAGTAGGTTGTCATTTCCTTATTCAAGGGATCTTCCTGACCCAGAGATCAAACCCACGTCTCCAGTGTCTCCTGCATTGGCAGACAGACTCTTTATCACTGAGCCACCTGGGAAGCCCCCAGTGTTCTTATTGAGGCTCATTAATTTTTCTTGAATTAACACTTCCAGTTTATTCTATTCCTTTGGTGAGTTTTAAAAGTTCTGTCTAGAATGATTGAGTTTAATTGTTTAGTCAGGAATTTCATTGTGTTTGTGGGATAGTGAGTTTACTGAAGGACTTATTCAGCCATTCCAGAAATCAATATTCCTGATATTTATATAAACTAAATTTTACTCCATGAGGTTCCTTAAGTCTTCTCTCTTTGACTCATCGTAACATCTATGTTATTCTTTCATGTTGTTTTTGCTTGCTTTTCATTGCTATGTAGTGTTCTATTTTATGAATATACTGTAATTTATTTATTCTATTCTTTGTGAACATTTGTGTTATTTCCAATTCAGGGTTGTTACATTATGGAAGTTCTTATGTTTTTGACAAACGGAGGAGGAAATGGCAACCCACTCCAGTACTCTTGCCTGGAGAATCCCATGGACAGAGGAGCCTGATAGGCTACAGTTCATGGGGTCACAAAGAGTTGGACATGACTGACTAAACAGCAGCAGCAAGCGCTTGTTAAGTATATACCCAGAAGTGTTGTATCATAAGGTAGAAATATATTTAGCTTCAATAAAGTGAAAGCCGCTCAGTCGTATCCATCTCTTTGCGACCCCATGGACTATACAATTCATGGAATGCTCCAGACCAGAATACTGGAGTGGTTAGCCTTTCCCTTCTCCAGGGGATTTTCCCAACCCAGGGATCTAAACCAGGTCTTTACCAGCTGAGCCACCAAGGAAGCCCAAGAATACTTGAGTGGGTAGCCTATCCTTTCTCCAGCTGATCTTCCCAACCCAGGAATCAAACTGGGGTCTCCTGCATTGCAGGTGGATTCTTTACCAACTGAGCTATCAGGGAAGCCCCTTAACTTCAATGGATATTGCCAAATAGTTTTTTTAAATTACTGTAAGAAGTATCTCCCACATGAAACTCATAATTATGATTATATTATTTACTAATTACCCTAAATTTGAACATACACTTAGTATAAATTTAATAAATTTTATAGGAATTCAATATATTGATTCTTCTCTTGAAAATGGCAAAGATCTTACACTGCTTTAACTATCAGCTAAGCCGTTCTCCAGTTTATTGTTTAGTGTTTTATATTGGCCTTTTTCTTTAATAGTCACACACAATTATTTTTTAATAATCAAAGGTAAATTAAGTTCTCTAATAAAGTTCTCACTGTTTCTATTGTTACTGTTGTAGATTGTACCCTATTCTGTTCTGTGGGTTCACTATTCCTTGGTGCAGGACATGTTTTAATAGATATTTTAGTTAGAATCTATGGATCACAAACTGTCATAGCCATCTTATACTCTAAAAATGTCTTAATTTTGCTTTCATGCTTTAATGGTGATTTGATCTGCACTACAATTCTTACAATTTTATTCCTTCAGCACTTGGAATATATTTCTTTTAATTCTGCTAGCATCTATTATTACTGCTTATGAGAGTCTGTCTTCTCTCTTGAGGTTACATTTTAAAATATTTCTTTTTGCTTTCAATGTTTTTCAGACTTAAACGATGATATATGTATTTTCATTTTGCTTAGAAAACACAATTATTTTTAGTTGTCATACTTTTTTCAAAATTCTAGATAAATTTTAAATATTATCCTTTTTTTGTAATTTCCTGCTTTTTTTTCCTAAAATGATAATAAGTTTCTTCTCAAATGCAAATTAATTAGTTTCTCAATCTGCCTTGCTTGTATCTTGATCAAATGTTTTTATATCTTTATATATCTTCATGTTTTGTTCCCAATGGCATCTTCATTGCCATCATATATTCAGTAATTTTATCTTCTGCTGTGAGCTATCTAAAGTATATTTCCTATCATCTATGTATATGTTTATTTCAATGACTGTGTTCAGTGTCAAGATTTTACATGGATATGTTTTGTTTCATCATTTCTGCCTTCATTTTTCATAATGTCTTATCAGAATAAGCTATTAAGGATGAAATGAATTCCTTAATTTGTCACTTTCAGGACCTAAATATACTTAAAAAAATTCAGTCTATTCTATACAATTATTTTCATATGAAGTTACTTAATATTCTGGCTATAGAATTTTTTGTCTGTAATTATTAGAATTCTCTCTTCTTTTTCATTTCAAAATTTTGATTTGCATGCTAATTTTGACAGAGAAGTGTTTTTCTGTCAACATTTGTTCATATTCTCTTTCTTCACCCTTCTGGATGGCAACTAGATCCTCAGATGAGAACCAGAATTTATAATTAATGACATTTCCATTCTCCTGTTTGTAATTATATTGAAGATGACACCATGTCAGTGGGTGGTTTAATTCTGTTCTGTATTAGGAGACTGGGTCTGCTTCTCCCTACCTCTTGCTAAAAAACTGTGACTTTAGGTGGTGGTTAGCAGCAGTTTCCTTCGCTTGCTTTTATGAGAGGGATTAAGGATACTATGTCCATAGCTCCCAAATTCTCTCTTGAGCGTGGACCCATTGAAGTTCTCTCTTGAGCTTGGATCCATTAACTTGGTCATGTGGAACATGGGGTTCTCATTGTCTTAAGATCTGAGTTGCTTGTTGTGACTTGAAGTTTAGCACCACACTTTGGATATCAGTTCTATTTTTACACAGTGATCTATTTTCCTTGGTTTTTGATACTACATTTCATTTTATTTTAACATATTTTATGTATTGTTTCTACAAGTTAAAGTAGAAGTTCTTATATATTGCCCTTTTCTATTGATTACCCTAATATCTTGCACTGAGTTTGAGCTTCTGACATTCTATCTTTGAGTCAATTTCCAAATATCAAGTCATTTTCCCTCCCTCTAATGTTTGTCTGTTTGCTTCAGATTTTTTTTAAATTAAACAAGCATTTCTCATAATATTAACAATTAGTTAAGGTACAGAATGTATGTTGAAATATATTCTGAATATAGCAGCTTACATAATACAGAGTCTGTTTTTCTCCTGTACAACAATCCTGAGATAAACAAGTGGATAAAGGTGGATAGATGGCTCTGCCATTCTCAACATTTAACGTTCACTGATAAACTCCAGGTATCACTGCAGTAGTGCATAGTTTCCTAGCAAGCAGAACATGTGACTAGGACTAGAGATGCAATCTTCCAGCTTTACTGAAAACAAAACCAAATATATTTTCTTATCTTTGTGCCAGGCAGTTCTGGGACCAAGCATATTTTCCTGTGTCTGCACTAAACATAGGGATCATAGATAAACTAATTAATAAACTGCTTCATGAAATAATTCTTCCTGAAAGACAAGATAGCAAACTAATCAAAATACCTTGATGATGGAAACAAACAACTTTTTAGTCAAGATTGGCTTTAAAATTCTTGTGTTGTTTGTACCCACCATCCAAAGTTAGTATGTCATCAATATTGCTTTATTTCAACTATTTTTTGCCTTTCAAGTTTCATATTAAAATCACTCATCCCAGTTCCGAAAAGTCAAAAGATATTTTCCCCAAATTCCCTGCTGCAGAACACTGCTGTTCAGATGATGTTGGCTCCTGGCGCAGTAGGCTTAATAAACTTAGCTTTTACTTGATTAACAATTGTTTCTAGTGATATTTTGGGGAAACTGTTTTCAATATTATTAAGGACAGTAACTGAAAATGGTGCAGATCTACTCAAATTCCATTGGCCATAGTTTTTGAATTTCCACATTTCGGTCAATGTTGGAAATTGTAGCATTTGATGGGTAAATTTGTGTCCTGCTAAAAATATGGTATTATAGAAGAAGAAACAAAGGATACTGGAAGACCATTAGTACTGTGGCATGGCCAACCTCTCTGATCATAGAGATAGTCATCTTTATCCTTCCCATTCATTCAGCATTTCCCAAGAAAGACTAATAAAACCTCCAGTCAGTTATTCAGTTTATACTGTATTTTGGGGTGATGTTCAAAATTCTCTATCAGGTCTAGTCAGTCAGTCAGTTCAGTCACTCCATCATGTCCTACTCTTTACAACCCCATGGACTGCAGCATGCCAGGCTTCCCTGTCCATCACCAATTCCTAGAGCGTACTCAAACTCATGTCCATTGAGTCAGTGATGCCATCCAACCATCTCATCCTCTGTCATCCCCTTCTCCTCCTGTCTTCAATCTTCACCAGCATCAGGGTCTTTTCCAATGAGTCAGTTCTTTGCATCACGTGGTCAAAGTATTGGAGTTTCAGCTTCAGCATCAGTCCTTCTAATGAATATTCAGGACTGATTTTGTTTAGGATGGACTGGTTTGATCTCCTTGCAATCCGAGGAACTCTCAAGTATCTTCTCCAACAACTTTTCAACACAGTTGAAAAGCATCAATTCTTCAGCACTCAGCTTTCTTTATAGTCCAAATCTCACATCCATATGTGACTACTGGAAAAACGATAGCTTTAACTACATAGACGTTTGTTGGAAGAGTAATGTCGCTGCTTTTTAATATGCTGTCTATATTGGTTATAGCTTTTCTTCCAAGGAGCAAGCATCTTTTAATTTCATGGCTGCAGTAACCATCTGCAGTGATTTTGGAGCCCCCCAAAATAAAGTCTGTCACTGTTTCCATTGTTTCCCCATCTATTTGCCATGAAGCAATAGGACCGCATGCTGTGATCTTAGTATTCTGAATGTTGAGTTTTAAGCCAGCTTTTTCACCCTTGTCTTTCACTTTAATCAAGAGGCTCTTTAGTTCTTCTTTGCTTTCTGCCATAAGGGTGATGTTATCTGCATATCTGAGGTTATTGATATTTCTCCAGGCAATCTTGATTCCAGCTTGTGCTTCATCCAGTCCAGAATTTCTCATGATGTACTCTGTGTATAAGTTAAATAAGCAGGGTAACAATATACAGCCTTGATGTACTCCTTTTCTGATTTGGAACCAGTCCAATGTCCAATTCTAACTGTTACTTCTTCACCTGCATACAGATTTTTCAGGAGATAGGTAAGGTGGTCTGGTATTCCCGTTTCTTGAAGAATGTTCCACAGTTTTTTTGTGATCCACACAGTCAAAGGTTTTGGCATAGTCAATAAAGCAGAAGTAGATATTTTTCTGGAACTCTCTTGTTTTGTTCGATGATCCATTGATGTTGGCAATTTGATCTCTGGTTCCGCTGCCTTTTCTACATCCAGCTTGAACATCTGGAAGTTCATAGTTCACGTAGTGTTGAAGCCTGGCTTGGAGAATTTTGAGCATTACTTTGCTAGTGTGTGAGATAAGTGAGTTGGGTGATAGTTTGAACATTCTTTGGCATTGCCTTTCTTTGGGATTGGAATGAAAACTGACCTTTTCCAGTCCTATGGCCACTGCTGAGTTTTCCAAATTTGATGGCATATTGAGTGCAGCACTTTCACAGCATCAACTTTTAAGATTTGAAATAGCTCAGCCGGAATTCCATCACCTCCACTAGCTTTGTTTGCAGTGATGCTTCCTAAGGCCCACTTTATGTCAGGCTCCAGATTGTCTGGCTCTAGGTGAGTGATCACACTGTCGTGATTATCTGGGTCATGAAGACCTTTTTGGTACAGTTCTTCTGTGTATTCTTGCCACCTCTTCTTAATATCTTCTGCTTCTGTTCAGTTCAGTTCAGTTCAGTCGCTCAGTTGTGTCTGACTCTTTGCAACCCCATGAATTGCAGCACACCAGGCCTCCCTGTCCATCACCAACTCCCGGAGTTCAACCAGACTCACGTCCATTGAGTCAGTGATGCCATCCAGCCATCTCATCCTTTGTCGTCTCCCTCTCCTCCTGCCCCCAATCCCTCCCAGCATCAGAGTCTTTTCCAATGAGTCAACTCTTCTCATGAGGTGGCCAAAGTACTGGAGTTTCAGCTTTAGCATCATTCCTTCCAAAGAAATCCCAGGGCTGATCTGCTTCTGTTAGGTCCATACCATTTCTGTCCTTTATCGTGCCCATCTTTGCATGAAATAATCCCTTGGTATCTATAATTTTCTTGAAGAGATCTCTAGTCTTTCCAATTCTATTGATTTCCTCTATTTCTTTTCATTGATCCCTGAGGAAGGCTTTCTTATATCTCCTTGTTCTTCTTTGGAACTCTGCATTCAGATGCATATATCTTTCCTTTTCTCCTTTGCCTTTAGCTTTTCTTTTCTCAGCCTCTTGTAAAGCCTCCTCAGACAACCATTTTGCTTTGGTGTGCTTCTTTTCCTTGGGGATGGTCTTGATCACTGCCTTCTGTACAGTGTCATGAACCTCCTTCCATAGTTTTTCAGGCACTCCATCTATCAGATCTAATCCCTTGAATCTGTTTGTCACTTATGTGAATGGTCTTGTGGTTTTCCTTACTTTCTTCAATTTAAGTCTGAATATTGCGATAAGGAGTTCACGATCTGAGCCACAGTCAGCTCCCTGTCTTGTTTTTAGTGACTGTATAAAGCTTCTCCATCTTCTGCTGCAAAGAATATAATCAATCTGATTTTGGTATTGACCATCTGGTGATGTCCATGTGTAGAGTCTTCTCTTGTGTTGTCGGAAGAGAACATGACATGGACCTAACCATATGTTAAATAACAGACAATTACCAATAATCTTTGCCCTTCATATTCAGTAGTTGATAAGAAATAGGTTAACTTCAGACTCCTATTTTGAAAACAACAAATGGGAAAAGCATAGTCATAACAGTAAAGCATTCCTGAGATGCAGAATGTGTGAAGACTATCTTTTAAGACATTAGAGCAAGTTTTTTTGTTAACACCGGTTTCTACTGTCTGGGAACAATTCCCTTGTTCATTGTCCTCCATGAGATCTGGGGGAATCGGTAGGCTTGGAGAGATTCTCAGCCCTTATTTGCAGGTTGGAGGATCAGGAATTTCTTTAGGAGTAGATCAACCTACATTACAAGCTTTTGTAATGTAGGCTTATAATGTTTTTGTCAATACAGGTATCTCAAAACTAATAGGCTTCTAGTCTGTTTGCTTACAGTCAGTTTCATGTGAATTACAGCCAAGGACCTTGTCTAGTCATGGATCTTAAACTTGTTCAAATCTTTTTTAGTTACTGGTCTCTGGAGATGGCCCATCTCTTTTCTCTCTATTTAATAGCAACTGCCTTGAGGCTATCTAAAACAATAGGGATTGAGAAGCAACACTTTCAATCTAATCTCTGATTTGGGCTAGCTTCCACAGGTCTCAATCTTACCTCATTATGTTTATGGTTTAGCAACCTTGGTTTTCTAACACTATAAAGGTCAAAATTACTTGCTTCTGCTTTTAAGTTATATAGGCTTCAGGCTGCAGACAGAAACTTTCCATTATCAGAATGTATTTTCTATCATAGCTGTTTGAAAATACTCTCATTAGAGTTTCTCTCCTATTACTTTGTTTGTTTGTTGTTGTTTGTTGTTGTTGTCGTTGTCCAGTCCCTGAGTCATGTCCGACTCTTTGTGACCCTGTGGACTATAGCATGCCAGGCTTCCCTGTCATTCACCATCTCCCAGAGTTCGCTCAAACTCATGTCCATTGAGTCAGTGATGCCATCCAACCATCTCATCCTCTGTTGTCCCCTTCGCCTCCTGCCTTCAATCTTTCCCAGCATCAGGATATTTTCCAGTGAGTCGGCTCTTCACATCAGGTGGCCAAAGTATTGGAATTTCAGCTTCAGCATCAGTCCTTCCAATAAATATTCAGAGAATGTTACTAGTTTACAAGCTATAAACTATCAGCCAAAAGATACCAATATTATGAATCTTTCCGATAAATTCACTAAAGTATAGACTACTGATATTTGATTTTCTTTCCAAGTTATCAAAAAAATTGAGAGTGTTAGTCACTCAGTTTTGTCCTTCCCTTTGCAACCCCATGGACTCTAACCTGCCAGGCTCCTCTATCCATGGAATTCTCCAGGCAAGAATACTGGAGTGGGTAGCCATTCCCTTCTCCAGGGGATCTTTTGAACCCAGAAATTGAACACAGGTCTCCTGCATACATTGCAGGCAGATTCTTTACCATCTGAGCCACTAGGAAGCCCCAAATTATCTGAGATAATAGTAAATCTAGGCAAGATCCTGTGGGACTCCTGAACATGGAAACCTTTCTGTCTCCCTCCAGCCTCCATGACATTCCCTGAGTTTCAAAGGGCAGATTTAGACAGTTGCTAATCAGGGAAGGGAGAGGTTGCAGAGACAAGGAAGGAGTAGTCAAGAAACAATAGTGCAACCTTGGGGCAGGGTCTTGATTTTCCCTCAAGTGATGTATACATAACAGTATCTGTGTCCGACTCTTTGCGGCTCCATGGACTGTAGCCCACCAGGCTTCTCCTTCCCTGGGGTTTTCCAGGCAAGAGTACTGGAGTGGGTGGCCATTTCCTTCTCCAGGGGATCTTCCCCACCCAGGGATCAAACCCAGGTCTCCTGCATTGCAGGCAGATTCTTTACCAGCTGAGCCACAAGGGAAGCCCAAGAATACTGGAGTGGGTAGCCTATTCCTTCTCCAGCGGATCATCCCAACCCAGAAACAGAACCAGGGTCTCCTGTATTGCACGCGGATTCTTTACCAGCTGAGCTATGAGCCAAATCCTTTATAGAATTAAAACCCAGCAAATGGAAGACGTCAGCATTTTTCACACCAGAGAAGACCACCTGACACCAACTAAAGGAAACAGAGAAGCTCATCAAGAGGATTATCAGATATCAGATTAAGGGAATGGAGGCCCTGTACACACCTTAAGTCATATCAGTAACTCTACCCTTGAACCATTGACAAAAAACTCCTCACCAAACTCCCCTGGGTTAAGACACATAATTTTTTTTTTTCCACAAGAGCCTCCTGTGTCCCCCTTTGCCTGGCAAGGCAATAGAGCTATTCTTTTCTACTTCACTCAGCACTCTATCCCTGAGATTTAATTCAGTACTGGTGTAGAGAGGTCATACTTTCAACATCAACAGTTTGAATAAATTTGGTTAATGACCATCATATAATTAGAATAACTGGATCTCTAATTAGCAGTTTTTATATTCCTAATACTAGCTGTTTGTCCACTAAGTCAAGCACACACACATTTATCCTTAGCATTACTTCAGCATGGGAAAGATTAGAGATCTCTTCAAGAAAATTAGAGTTACCAAAGGAATATTTCATGCAAAGATGGGCACAATAAAAGACAGAAACGGTATGAACATAACAGAAGCAGAAGATATTAAGATGTGGCAAGAATACACAGAAGAACTATACAAGAAAGATCTTCATGACCCTGATAACCACGATGGAGTTAACACTCACCTAAGCCAGACATCCTAAAATGCAAAGTCAAGTGGGCCTTAGGAAGCATCACTGCGAACAAAGCTAGTGAAGTTGATGGAATTCCAGCTAAGCTTTTTCAAATCCTAAAAGATGATGCTGTGAAAGTGCTGCGCTCAATATGCCATCAAATTTGGAAAGCTCAGTAGTGGCCACAGGACTGGAAAAGGTAGCTTTCATTCCATTCCCAGAGAAAGGCAATCCCAAAGAAAGTTCAAACTACCACACAATTGCACTCATTTCACACTCTAGCAAAGTAATGCTCAAAGTTCTCCAAGCTAAGCTTCAACAGTATGTGAACTGAGAAATTCCAGATGTTCAAACTGGATTTAGAAAAGGCAGAGGAACCAGAGATCAAACTGCCAACATCTGTTGGATCATAGAAAAAGCAAGAAAATTTAAGAAAAAAAATCTACTTTTGCTTCATTGAGTACGCTAAAGCCTTTGACTGTGTGGATCATGATAAACTGGAAAATTCTTCAAGAGATGGGAAAAGCAGACCACCTTACCTGCTTCCTGAGAAATCTGTATTCAGGTCAAGAAGCAGCAGTTAGAAACAGACATGGAACAATGGACTGGTTCCAAATTGGGAAAGGAGTATGTGAAGGCTGTATATTGTCACCCTGCTTATTTAACTTATATGAAGAGTACATCATGCGAAATGCCAGACTTGATGAAGCACAAGCTGGAATCAAGATTGCAAGAAGAAATATCAGTAATTTCAGATATGCAGATGACACCATCCTTATGGCAGAAAGTTAAGAGGAACTAAAGAACCTCTTGATGAAAGTGAAAGAGGAAAGTAAAAAAACTGGCTTAAAATTCAACATACTAAGATCACGGCATCTGGTCCCATCACTTTGTGGCAAATAGATAGAGAAACAATGAAAGCAGTGATAGGCTTAATTTTCTCGGACTCCAAAATCACTTCATCCATGAAGTGACTGCAGCCATGAAATTAAAAGATGCTTGCTCCTTGGAAGAAAAGCCATGACCAACCTAGACAGCATTTTAAAAAGCAGAGGCATCACTTAACTGACAAAGGTATGTATAGTCAAAGCTATGGTTTTTTCAGTAGTCATGTATGGATATAGAGTTGGACCTTAAAGAAAGCTGAGCACTGAAGAATTGATGCTTTTGAACTGTGGTGTTGGAGAAGACTCTTGAGAGTCCCTTGGATTGCAAAGAGATCAAACAAATATATCCTAAACAAAATCAGTCCTGAATATTCCTTGGAAGGACTGATTCTGGAACTGAAGCTCCAATGCTTTGGACATCTGATTTGTGCAACTGACTCACTGGAAAAGGCCCTGATGCTGGGAAAGATTGAAGGCAGGAGTTTGAGTAAGCTCCGGTAGCTGGTAATGGACAGGGAATCCTGGCATGGTGCAGTCCCTGGGGTCGTAAGGAGTCGGACATGACTGAGCACAGAACTTAACTGATCCTTCTTTTTACACAGATCTTGGCTTTAATTAGGCATCAACTACAGTGACTTTGAAAAAAAAAATGAAGGACTTTTATTTCCCTTTCCTGTAGTGGTCCAGATGCAAGCAGTTGATCCAGGGTGGGTAGACGTCACTGGAATCCTCAACAAAGGGCCTCTACCGATGAGTTTAAGGCAGCTTCTCTGGTTCACATCAAGTCCCAGCTAGTTGGGAAGGGAAAAAGAAAAATGAAGTTCACAAACAATTGTTTCAAGAGCAAGATTCAGAAGTAGCACGTAACTCTTATCCACATCCTATTGGCCAAAAGTTAGTCACATCTACAAAAGACGCTTGCTTCTTGGATGGAAAACTATGACAAATCTAGATAGTGTATTAAAAAGTAGAAACATCACTTTGCTGACAAAGGTTCATATAGTCAAAGCTATAGTTTTTCCAGTAGTCATGTATGGATATGAGAATTGGCTGAGCACCAAAGAATGGATCCTTTTGAACTGTAGTGCTAGAGAAGACTCTTGAGTGTCCCTTGGACAGCAAGGAGATCAAACCAGTCAACCTTAAAGGAAATCAACCCTAAATATTCATTGGAAGGACTGATGCTGAAGCTGAATTTCACTTTGGCCACCTGATGCGAAGAGTTGACTCATTGGAAAAGACCCTGATGCTGGGAAAGATTGAGGGCAGGAAGAAAGTGGCAACAGAGGATGAGATGGTTAGATGCCACCACTGACTCGATGGACATGAGTTTGAGCAAACTCATGTGAAGGACAGACTAGCCTGGTGTGTGCAGTGCTTGGGGTCCCAAAGTTTCTGTGGTTCAGACTTAGTGACTGAAGAACAGTAACAACAACTAGCAATAAGGAAGACTGAGAAATTTATTCTTTAGCAGTTTGATTGTGTGCAGAACTATAATTTTATTACCATTACCATAAAGAAGCTTCTCTGGTGGCTCAGATGGTAAAGAATCTGCCTGTAATGCTTGACACCCAGGTTCTATCCCTGGTCGGGAATATCCCCTGGAGAAGGGAATCCAACCCATTCCATAATCTTGCCTGAAGAATTCCATGGACAGAGGAGCCTGGAGAGCTACAGTCCATGGGGTCTCAAAGAGTTAGATATGACTGAGCAACTAAAATACACCATAAAAAAAAGGGGAAAGGTATGCAAAATTAACCAACAGTATTTCACAGGTATATGTAAAAAACATAGGATCTGGCACCAGAAAGTTCTTTATGGTTTGATATCAGGCACTTCACAACTTCACATAGATAAAAGGAAACTCTTAAGAATTCCTCTCCACTAAATTTCCCTTCTAAGAATAAAATTTGTATCAGCCCTTAGATTGGGTGACCAAAAATATCACCTGATCTTTTCCTCTAAAAGCCTTCACTGGATTAGTCTTACCTATTTGGACCAATAAGATAGCTTTTTTTAGAAATGGAGAATTGAAACAAAACTAATAAGGTGAACCAAGAAAATTCTTTTTTCTATAATGGAAAATATAGAATATATAAGAGTATGATTTAACAGGGAAATCATATTTGCACATACAAATGATCTGATAAAAGGGCCAAAGACAAGAGACCAATGCATATTATGAAGAGAAAATGGATGACAGAAGTTGATGACTAGTCTCCAATTTTCATGAGTCCCAGCTCTATATTCTGTGATTTGTTTCTGTGAGATTCCTCTCTATCATGCAATAATCTTTTTCCTTGAATAATCCTATTTTTTCCTTATTAGTAAATATTTTATGATTCAAGAGGTATTAATACAACCTCAAGATCTCAATTTAGCTTAGAGAAGTAAATACTTCTCTGAAATATTGTAATATTTGAATAATATTTTAATATATGTAATATATTAAATACTCAGAAATACTTTAATTCAGGTACTTAATAGAGAGAAGACTGTTTATCTTAGAAAATCAGCGAAGTTAGGCCTTGAATGTGTGAGATTTTATCATTTGGACTAGGAAAGACAGGAGACCCCAGGGTAGGACAGACTTTTTCAGTTGAGAGCATGTTTCTACACAAGAGAGTAATTTCATGTGTTTAGAGATTTATCTGGTCCATAAATGTCAGTAAACACTGAGAAGTCTCTCTTTTTTCATATTCAGAATCTAGTAAAACCTGCATTTTAGATTTCTGTCCTGAAATGTTTAGTTACTGGGACTGTTGGAAATGTCCTTAGTTCCAGTGTGATTATGAATTAAGTGCCATGTAATACTGTATCTTGTAAATTTATACAAGTCCCTGGTCCTTGTTTTATTTTGTTCTATGTTATGTGGGATATATATAGGAGAAAGAAATGTGTCCATGTTTTTCCCTAAAAATTCCTCTCTAAGTTTATTCTAGGTGGTCTGACCATGTTACTACTTGCAGAACTATGTGGCAAATAATGGATTTTTAAAAAAATCTGTTTTATGACATGAATGCCTTTATTTTCTTTAATCAGGAAGAAGAGATTTGTTTTGGAATAGAATGACTTTTGCTTAAAACAGACTAGTCTCATCATTATTCGGCAGGCTGTAGTCAATTAATTGGGCTTCCCAGATGGTGTTAGTGGTAAAGAACCTGCCTGCCAATGCAGGAGACATAAGAGATGTGGGTTCGATCCCTGGGTTGGGAGGCTCCCCTGGAGGAAAAAATGACAACCCACTCCAGTATTCTTGCTTAACACCCAATATGACAGACTAGGTGGCCAGATCCTGGAATAAGTTTTAAAAGAAAGTACACAAAGTAAATATGTAACTTTTCATCTGGAAGACAAGGATTTGGAAGAGGTGACAAACTGGTATTGGCTTACCAGAAGATCATGGCTATTTAATGTACTGCATAAACTGCAGTTGTGTTCAGTTTGATTGTCTTCAAAGAGGCAGCTTGGAACATTAGCATGGTAATTCAATCTCAGTTTCTGACTACTGTGGAAACAGATTTGTTGCCTAAATACCCAAGGAGATATAAACATGTTCCAGTTTATTCAAAGCTTGCTTTCAAAAAGATATTCACTCTTAACCTGGAAAAGTACTGGTAGACCTTTCTTCTGAGCTTCAGGATGATATATGCAATTGCCTAGTTGATATCGCCACTTGTCTCTCTCAACATGTTCAAAACTGCATTTTAGTCTTATCTCACCCACAGCTGATCCAGTCTTCCTTATCTCAGTAAGTGGTTCTTCTATGTACCCAGGTGCAGAAGACTAAAGTCTGCAAATAGTCCTTGACCCCAGCCTCTCTCTTAGACACATATCCATTTTATCTCCATATCAATTTTGTCTTGCCTTTTCTACCTACAAAGCATTTTTTAAAGCATCTCTGCACCTTTTTTCCTTGTTCATTGCCATCATTTTATCCTAAGCTGACCCTCTGTCCTGAATGACTGAAATAACTTTTTAATTCTCTCCACTTTCATTCTTGCCAAGCTCAATCTGTTCAACACACAGTTTTCAGAATATCTTTAAGATATTTTTGGATCAGGTTTATCTCTTATTCAACATCTTTGATTGTCATCTCGTTACACCAGGATATAAGACAAAGTGATCTCTCCCTTGCTTGCTTCCCTAGATTCCTTACACTGTCCCCCCTTCCACTCAAGGGTAAACTTACTGGTAGAGGAGAGTGATGTGGATTTAAAAGCATTTCTTGGAACAAATTATTTACAGCCAGAACTACTTTGAAATTCACACCAGCCCTTCATATCCTCAGTACCTCCCTTACGCACATTCATAGGCTTCCAGATCACTTTGCCATGTTAAATGAAAATTTGGGGATTGACTATAAGACATCTTTCTGTTTTTTTTCTTGGTAAATAATGGATTTCCCATATACTGTGTCATATTTTTTTTTTAATTTTGTTTTATTTTTAAACTTTACATAATTGTATTAGTTTTGCCAAATATCAAAATGAATCCGCCGCAGGTATACATGTGTTCCCCATCCTGAACCCTCCTCCCTCCTCCCTCCCCATTCCATCCCTCTGGGTCGTCCCAGTGCACCAGCCCCAAGCATCCAGTATCATGCATTGAACCTGGACTGGCAACTCATTTCATATATGATATTTTACATGTTTCAATGCCATTCTCCTAAATCTTCCCACCCTCTCCCTCTCCCACAGAGTCCATAAGACTGTTCTATACTGTGTCATATTTTTGACTTCATGAACTTGTGCTCATCAATATTTGGTAAAATTTTATCATGCATTTCTTATTCATTAATTCTTAAACGTCCCAAGATTTCTTCCTGATATTTCATGTCATCTCTCCTTTTATTTCCATTTTATTTATCTCATCAAGTTCTCTAGTTTATAGTGTAAAACCTTGACACGTTGGAAAACTAAACACATTCTCAGAAGCAAATGGAAGAAAACACTGCTTTGGTCTGGGGAGAAAGAAGCCACCGCTGTTAACTGCTTTGACTGACAGAGCATTTCACCTGAAAATAATCTGAATACACCCATTTTCCTTTCTTTTTACATTAGACACAAAACAGACCAAAACTCCTGTTTTATTATTCTCCTTACCCATCAATACCAAGTCTTGTTTTCAAAAGCTTTTTTACAAAGACTTTCAATATTATGGTACTATAGAAAACCCCAAAAATGTAAACACATATTTCTTCTCTGTTAAGCTGATGACCTTAACAAGTTACTCAGTACTTGCCTATTCCATAGTCTAGCTTCTATTCTCTGCTTGGATTGCTTATTGCAACTGGGAGAAAATAATTACTAAAAATGCATGGTCTAAAACCTGACTTAAGCCATTTGATACCTAGTCTTAACTTGTCCAGTTGTCCTTTCAGGAGCCATTCTATATATTCACTGTTTTCTTCAATTTTCCTCATTTCTTTAATCTTTTGACCCTCATAATTTTTTTTTTTTTCACTTCTAGGGCCTTGAAAAAAATTTGTATGTAGTAGGGAATCATAAAAAATTCTTTAATTCTTTAATTCTCAAGTCTCAGTGTCAGTTAGAACCATCTGGGGACTTTTAAAAATATTGACATCAGGATTCTATCTCAGACCAAATAAATTGAACTCTGAGAATGGTGCTCTAATACCGATAGTTTAAAGAAAGTCCCAAGTTTTAATATGCAGCAAGAATTGATCCACTGAACCCTTATTATGGGTCTTTCGATTATGGAAAGCATCAGAGTAAGTCAACAAAGTGGCAAAATAGTGTCTAAATACTTGTTACCCAGCTTAGAAGACATCGTGAACCACCACATGTTTAAGATGAACTAGCATGTTCTTCATAGAGAAATGGTGTTGCATACACAAATAAGAGTTGATCATGAAGTGCATCTATAAACCTGATGAGAAATGCCCTTTCTGTTCCTTCCCCCAGGCTTCAGGAAGCTACGTCTTCCTTGAATAAACCCGTTGAAGGTAGGTAGATTGGCTGGTCAGTTCAATTCAGTTCAGTCGCTCAGTCGTGTCCAACTCTTTGCCACCCCATGAATCGTAGCACGCCAGGCCTCCCTGTCCATCACCAACTCCCGGCATTCACTCAGACTCACGTCCATCAAGTCGGTAATGCCATCCAGCCATCTCATCCTCTGTGTCCCCTCTCCTCCTGCCCCCAATCCCTCCAGCTTCTCATAAATGCTGGCATTTGATCGTGGCCTAGGCAAGCACCTCTTGTAATTTACTTTACACTTGGCTGAAAGATGATGATTTTATATTTGGGCTAAGGATGAAGGGAGCTTCTATTTCTCTCTGGGAACCTATGAGGGGTGAGAACATTTACTGCGTATGCTTTATTCTCCTTCCCTTGAAAAGAAATAAAACCACATTGTGCTGTTCGGCCATGCAGAGTCATTCATCCTGTTGTATGATGCTTGGAATAAAAGGTGTTACAAAAAGTGTGATTTGCTTTTGATAACCCAATGATGGCACATACTTAATAACTGATTTGACTGTAATATTCCTGAATTCAAAAGCATTACTGCTACTTCACATTATCATGCTTTCAGCAAAGAATTAAATCTTTGTTTATTGCGACTCCAGATATTTTAGGCATTTTGTCTAAATTATCAACTGTTACCAAATACCACAAAGAAATGAAGAACATTATAAAAAGACGATCAGCAGTTTAACAATCAATCTAGAATAAACTTTAAAGAATTTTTTTTTGTAAGGGAAAAAAGTCATCTTGCTTATCTAAGGAAATTTATCACCTTTTATTTTGACTTGTACAGTTCTATATAGCTGAAATGGGATTTCATAGTATTTTTTAACAAGAATATGTGAGTTTTTAGCTTTATAGTTTTAGTTTATAACCTAAACATATTAGGCTGCATTCTGAATTAAAAATATTATGAAGAATTTGAAAATGCCTGAGAAGAGTCATGTGTAAGTAAAATCACAGAATAATTATTCTATTGCTGAACAAAAGCACCTTAATATATAAATTTCTTCTAACATCTCTTAAATAGTCAAATGTTCTGTGACTATTTAATATTCAAAATGAACCAATTCAGTCTATAAATATTTCTGTGTCATTTTATTGGCTAACTGTGTGAACAATGTGTGGAGTATGATGCTTCGCACATACTAGACAACAAGAAAATATTTTGGATTGATTACTTAATATTGTTAATATCACCTAATTTTTACTTTATAACATTCTCAATGGTAATGCTTATTTTGACCATATTTTTGTATTTTAATTTTTATCTATAGTAAAGCAAAATAGAGAAATGAAGACTAAAAGAAATTTGTATGTTGATTATTGGGAATTAATTTCTGAATTATACTTTCAATATCTTTTGCTTTCCTTTTCTACCCAGCTGAATTTTTATGAATATAAATTATAAAGCTGTAAAGGAGGTGTATAAGTAAAAAGAGAAACTTAAGTAAAGAGGAAATAAACTAGCGGGGAAAAAGTATTTTAAAAGAGCCTGGAATGATAATCTCTATCTAGTAGAACTATTTTATCTTATAGTGTTTTGATTAATTAAGAGTAGTTATACAATTCTTAATTAAGAGGATATTTTGCTTTGTGATTTTTAGTAAGTGATAATTATATATTGAGGTAACACTAGCAATGCTACAGTGTGCCAAGCATTTTGGAAATTCTAAAAGAATTGGGACCACTGTCCTGAGCACCACCCCTGGGTATCATTTACCTCTTACAATCCTGATTTATAATGGTGTTAGTGCATTTATTAAAGGTGCTTCTTTTCGCACTCAAAAGTGACCTAGTTTAGATGATAAATAAGTATATCATAGGAGTAGGGAAAGTAAAACTTCCAGGTTGATTTAGGTATCCAAGAACATGTATCCATTTTGGTACACTTAATTTGGGAGTTACAAACCTCCTGGGAATCCTCTGCACCTAAGCTTGCTTTATGATATGGGTACATGGTGTGGTGACTGAAAGAGAGTTTGTCAGGTGATGAACCTCAGAGCTGGTCCTTGCTCCTCAGAATAGGATGAGACTGTTTTCCCACCTGTCTGAAAGTAGTATGGATGTATCACTGTGATCTTGAGGACCTGAAGAGAGGCCATGTGGCCAAGTGAGGAGGATACAATGGCAAATTCAGTGGAACAAAAGTGAGAGTTACAGTGTTCATCTCAGCCAGTGCAGAACACAGAATGAATCAGACCTTCTGCAGACCTGATGGTTGTCTCCTCAAAAGGTCCCTCGAACTTACAGGGAGTAAGTGAAGTAAAAGTTGCTCAGTCATGTCCAACTCTGCAACCACATGGACTGTAGCCTGCTGGGCTAAACTGTAAATGCAAAGGAGTCAAGTTTCTAACATCTTAAACAATTGAATGACATTTATTTCCACAATAAGGCTAAATGTGGACTTAAATTTATTCAAGTAATTGAAAAGACAAATCTATATTTCTTTCACATTTAAATGTGCAAACTAAAGTTGTATCCCTTCCTTCCTTCTTTCTCTCTTCCTTTCTTCCTGTCTCTTATTTTTGAACCCACAAAATTTTGGAGTACACTGGCTTGTTTTTTAAGTGTTCTTCCCTAAAGTAATTAAACTTGTGAATTATTGCTTTGGTGTTTAGAAATGTTACCTATACATAGAAAGAAAGAAATAAACAGGAGTAATTTTGTAAATCTCTATCCTTCCTTATTTTAATATCAAGGCACTATAATGACATCACAAGTTTTTTCACGTATCAACACTTTTCAACACTATATTTATATTACAAAGCTAAGACTTTATTCAGCCACAATATACCTGGACTTATATAGGACACAATCACAACAGATGAACTAATTAATTAACTCATTTGTACTGAAGTTTTAGTCACTATTATGCTCCCAGAAATTTTTAAAGACTTCATGATTAAAAAGTTGTTTGACCTGGCAGAATGGAATTTTTTTTAAAATTTTATTTTATTTTTAAACTTTACATAATTGTATTAGTTTTGGAATTGTAAACATTATGCTTTAGAACACAGAGGACTAGATATATTAATATATTCTTGATGCTTTTCAAAATGATACCACCCAACTTGTTCTCCAATTATTTAAGCAACTCTGTGAATGCTTCAGAATTTTGAACACAGCCTGACCCTGCGTAGGCAGCAGAACCTTCCTTAATGGATAGCAAGTCAGACTGGCCATGCTTGGTCACAGATTTTAAAGAGAGAAATCACTTTGTGATACTTTGCCTTATCATCATGTTACAGAATCAGTTCACTTCTTTGTACCCTTGGGGAATTGATACCTAAGCACTGTCTCCCTCTGGAGACTTTGGTTTTGAGTGGACTTTGTCTGTGAGTGGCACTGGTAGAGATTATAATATTGGAAAAGGAGGTTCAGGGTCTTTATTTTCCCCCTCCTCTCCCTTGATTAGTTCTGCTAGTGGCTATGCATAATTATAGTTGTTTTTCTTCCTCTGATCAGTTTCTATCACACTCCAGTTTCACCCTCCCACTCGTTTTTTGCCCATCAGTTGTGGAGAAAGTGATGTTTTTGCTCTGTTATTTGTCCCTAAATGCATCACCTTCCCTTGTAGATTTCATTAATCTGCCACATTCCTATTAAGAATCTCTCAAGTTATTTTTGTTAAAGCCCCTAAATATGCTATCCTTTTTATGTCAGGGCTTTTGGCTAATCCAGAGATCTGTTTGCACCTGCAGCCAGCCTTAGCAGATTTTCAAAAAACATCATCACTGATTAGCACTAAAAATGACCTAGAAAATTCATCTCAATCCAATCAGCACCCTATCATTAGATCTGATATACCAGGACAGGTTCTGCAGTCATGATATTCTTCTCTCTATATCCCTTTCCTTCTACAATTGCATGCCCTATGCCTCACAACAAGCTTCCCAGGTGGCTCAGCGGTAAAGAACCACTTGCCAGTTCAGGAGACTCAAGAGAGAGAGTTCAGTCCCTGGGTCAGGAAAATCCCCTGGAGAAGGAAATGGCAACCACTCCAGTATTCTTGCCTGAGAAATCTCAAGGACAGAGGAGCCTGGTGGGCTACATCCATGGGGTTGGAAAGGGTCAGACATGACTAACATGCCTCACGACAGAATTACATCTTTGGTTTGACATTCTGCAACATCCATTCCCTTTCTAGTCCCCATATGTCTGTCTTTATATTTTTTTAAACTACAGTTCAGTGGAATAGAGATGTTAGAAGGAAATCAGGTCACTTTGATATTTTTAGGTTTGGTAACTGAAAACCTGAATCAAATAGCCTATGAATTAAGAAATCAACCCAACATCCTGGGTAGGGCTCATTTCAGGGCTGGGTGATTTGTTTGCTCAACAATGACATCTGATACTGAGTCACTATCTGCTTTTCTTCTCTGCGGTGCATTCATTCACTAGATACTAACATAACCACTAGATACCTTGGGTTTCTAAGATGGCAGCAAAAAGCAATATATGTGAGAGTGAGTGTCCTTTCCTGTGGTTCACTCTCGGGGGGGGAAAAAACCTGAGTAAGTCTTCCTCTCTTTTTAGACTTTGATATGGAGTATACATTCTCATTCATGAGATAATCTGAGTTTTAAAAAACATTATCATGACTAACTTGAAAGATTCAGATGACGTGAGATGGATATAGGAAATTAATCACAGTGGTCACCTTGGTCATACTATTTGTAATTTACCCTAAGCAAACCCTTAAGTGTATTGCTGATGGCATATTTATACTTCATTTTAAAGTAGAGAAATTAACTGTACAATTTCAAAAAGTTATATATATATATATATATGTATGTATGTATTCCTCTTCTCTTCAAGTGATCCATAAAGAAATATACTTTTCTATTAATTCATCCTTTCAATATTTTTGTTTCTAACATTCCTGCCTAAATGCAGTGAGGTTTGGAGAGTTTATGCTATCTTCTTAGAGTTTAGAATAATAATCTTGTCCTTGGTAACACTATAATTAAATATATATTATTAGGATTATCTAACTGTTGAGAAGAAACCAGAACAAAGTTTTGAAGATGTGTGTTTAGTTTCTCATTTGGCATTCCCTCATAACTGACTGTGAGGGCTTTCATGGTTTATTGCACATTTTTTGGCTTTGACCTCATTATATGTAAAATAAATAAGTGAATTAGAGGTCTATTTCAAACTTCTGAGATTACCATGTGATGTTACTAAATTTGGGGGAGTGGTTGTTTTCTTTTTAATTCTCTGATCGTGGGAAATATAGTTTTTAAATAAAATGTGACTTGTCAGTTATTTCCTTGTGCACAGAGAATAAGGACAATAAAGTTATCTTCACAAAGTTTAAAACAAAGATAGTGTATAATTTTAAAATGTCCAAGGCATCTATAACTGACTTAGAGGATGAAGTCTTCCTACTTATAACGTTTCTAGCTAAATTCATTCTAAATAAATGTCAATGAGATTTAAAGCCTATGAAAGTGTAAATATTATTTCTATAGTTAAAATAAAAATGAAATATTTCTGTTTCAAACAATTATCAGTTATTTATGTGATTAAGTTACAAAGATAGTTATCATGAAAATTCCCAACAGGCAACAACACCTGAGCAAGTTATTTAAATTTAATACCCAGTGTTTTTAACATAAACCCTCACTCATCACATTAAAGCTGTTAGATCAGGTCTGTTTTTCATCTATAGTTCACGGGAAATCAAAGAAAGAAGGGTCTGAAACCATACCTTGGAAATTCCCAGTGGACTTTAAACATCTGTTTTCATACACTTTCATTGTTAATGTATACCTCTGGGACAAATCCGACTAAAGAGCATCTTCAGATATAGGTTCACTTAAAAATAATATAATTAGCTCTCTTCTCTTTATGCAACCCTTTCCCCCAACCCAGCAATTTTTGTAGCACTATTTATACTCATGCCTTTGTTTATATCTTTTCCATAACTCCTTACTAGAAAAATCCCATTTTTAAGCTTCCTTATCTCACTTATAATCAGTCTCACTGGAGGAGTAGTCCATGTAAAATGTTTGTTTTCATCTCTTCCTATCTGATTCTTACAACCCATTACAATTTTATTTCTATGTCCTTCACTTTATTGGGCTTCCCAGTTGGCACTAGTGGTAAAGAACCTATCTGCCATTGCTAAGAGACATAGGACACATGGGTTCTATCCCTGGGTTGGAAAGACCCCCTGGAGAAGAAAGTGGCAACCCACTCCAGTATTCTTGCCTGCAGAATCCCATGGACAGAGGGGCCTGGTGGACCACAGTCTATGGGTCACAAAGAGTCGGACACGACTGAAGTGACTTGGCACTGGCTCTGTCACACTTCACTGGAATTCCTCTCACTAAGATAGCCAGAAGCTATTGCCAAATATGGTTGTCTTTGCTTGATTTTTATTTAACATTTTTGATATTACATTGCTACTTCAAGTACCATTTCTTCTTTCTTGGACTTCATGACACTGTCTTAGGTTTTTACACTACTTTTTTTCCGGAAACCTCCTTCAAATAATGGCCAGCTATTCAACCTGGGAAAACTCATTAAGTGTTGGATTAGGCACATACTGTCCAAAAAGTTCAAAATTCAACTCATTTTCTCTCCCTGTACTTGTCCAAACATATTGTATTTCTATTTCTTGGATCTGTGTCCAATTCTTAAAATCTGAATATAGAAAGCTGTTAAAAGAAAGAACAAAATTGAACTGAGTAAATTTGAAGATATAATTGGTTTTTGTTCAACAGTTCATGAATTGGGCAGCATACCATCTAGTAAATTAAAAGGTCCTCGAAGTAGCTGATAAATTGAAAGACTTTTATAGAAATGGGGAAGGGACAGGGGTAAGTAGCCAAAGAAAAGAGGCAATCCTGTTATCAAGAACTTTGTCCAGAGAATCTAAATATTTTTGCCATGTAGCTAATTTCATAACAGAATATGCATGATATTCTCATTTATATTTCTTCCAAAGACAAAAGTAGTCATAATTTTAATATATATGGGGAGAGAATCTCCTATCCCGAAACAAAAAATTGTTCTAAATTCCAGAGTTTATTCCCCTTAGCAACTAACTGAGAGATATGGGTGATGGTATTATTTTTCCAGGTCCAAACCAAAGTAAAGGAAAGAAATGAGAGGGTTTTCTTCCCTGAAATCTCAGCAGATAAAGAATCTGCCTGCAGTGCAGGAGACACAGGAGGTGCAGGTTCAATCCCTGGGTAGGGAAGATCCCCTGGAGAAGGAAATGGCAACCCACTCCAGTATTCTTGCCTAAGAAAATCCCTTGGGCAGAGGAGTCTGGAGGGCTACAGTCCACTGGGTCACAAAGAGTCAGACACGACTGAACCACTAAGCATGTATGTTGTTAGTTAAAGTATAAAGCCTGATCTGGTATCTTGAGCAGAAATGACCTATAGTGATGTTAGCTACTTCTGTTCATTTTTAATTGTAATCCGTAGATCTCCAGAGTCTGTACAGGATCAAGTATCAAGTGGAATCTTTTTCAGCTGTGAGATGGTCATCCAAAGTTCAAGTTGAAAAGGTTCAGAAGGAGGAAGTCAGAGGCCTCTAGGGGCAAAACTAGTCTTTTAAAATGTATTACAGTGGGTAAAGGAACGCAAAAACAAAAATGCGGTTTTCCAGGGAGCTAGGTTTTCCCTAGTCCCAGCTGTTCTTTTAATTTACAGCCATTGTTTACCCATCTTACTTTCTCTGGAAGGGAAAGTTGCCATGTTCTAAGGATATCAGGATGGCAATAATCTGACAATGAGAAGTCATTTTTTGCAGAAGCAGAGTGGAATTCATCCGCATTTGCCGCTGTCATTAGAGATTCTGTTGCTGCTGCCTGTGCACAAGTCAGCTAGGGCATTTCATTGATACTCAGGTTCAGTTGTTTTGATGTAATTTTGATGACAGCAATTTCAGAGAGTTACATAGTTGAGAGTAGAACTTAGCTCTTTTAATGTCAGGAGTACCATATATAAAAAAGCAAAGACCTGATAAACACAATAAACTATTTTGGCAAAATAAAGTTCTTGTTTCTGGGTGGATTACTTTAAGAGGAAAAGAAAACGCTTTCATAACTTCCTATCATGGATTAGTTGCTCAGTCTTGTCAGACTCTTTGCAACCCCATGGACTGTAGTCTGCAATACTCTCCCATCCATGGGATTTTCCAGGCAAGAATACTCAAGTGGGTTGCCATTTCCTTCTTCAGGGTGTCTTCTTGACCCAGGGATTGAACCCACATTTCTTACATCTCCTGCTTTGGCAAGTGGATTCTCTACCACTGCGCCACCTGGGAAGCCCAAATCAATGATGTACTAAGCATTAATTTCAAGAAATTAGAAAAAAATTTGCAACTTGAACCCAGAAAAAGCAGGATGAATAAAATAACGATGATAAAATCAGAAAAAAATACACTAGACAACGTGTATACAATAGAGAAGATTAGTGAAACCAAATCTTTTCATTGAATAAACTAACAACATTGGTAAATTCATGGTGCTATTGATCAGGAAATTTTAAAAGTAAGTGCAGATTCCAATGTCATGAATTTTCACAAAAGTAACAGCCCGATAATCTTAATGATAACAAAAAATTATATGTAAGATGCTGTTATAAGCTGTTTTATAGCACACATTTGAAAACTTAGATAATATGGCAAAGTTCCTAGAAAAACACTTATTATCATTTATTTTCTAGCTACTAAGAGATTAAATTTTTACTTAAAAATTTCCCATAAAAAACCTTAAAGCCCAAGTCATTTTACAAAGGAATCATATTAAATATTTAAGAAAGAAAAATTGCTGATTTTACATGAAATCTTCAAGATAATTATATATGTTTAACATAAGCTAGACAACAAACCCAACATGGTATAAATAACTTAAACATTTGTTACACAGTTTGTTAATAACTAAGGAAGGCTTTTGTTCTCAATTTCTTCTGATTCCCAAACTTTTGCTCTCTTTGCTATACAGCCTCCCCTAGACTGTAGTGTGGATCCATGGAGAAATACACAGATGCTTTTCTTTTAAATGTGACCTTATTTCCAGTGACATCACTAGATGGTCAATACTGAAATCAAATTGATTATATTCTTTGCAGCCAAAGATGGAGAAGCTCTATACAGTCACCAAGAACAAGACCAGGAGCTGACTGTAGCTCGGATCATGAACTCCTTATTGCCAAATTCAGACTTAAATTGAAGAAAGTGGGGAAAAACACTAGACCATTCAGGTATGACCTAAATCAAATGCCTTAGATTATACAGTGGAAGTGAGAAATAGATTTAAGAGAATAGATCTGATAGATAGAATGCCTGACGAACTATGGACAGAGGTTCGTGGCATTGTATACGAGACAGGGATCAAGACCATCCCCATGGAAAAGAAATGCAAAAAAGCAAAATGACTGTCTGGGGAGGCCTTACAAATAGCTGTGAAAAGAAGAGAAGTGAAAAGCAAAGGAGAAAAGGAAAGATATAAGCATTTGAATGCAGAGTTCCAAAGAATAGCAAGGAGAGATAAGAAAGCCTTCCTGAGAGATCAATGCAAAGAAATAGAGGAAAACAACAGAATGGGAAAGACTTGAGATCTCTTCAAGGGAACATTTCATGCAAAGATGGGCTCGATAAAGGACAGAAATGGTATGGACCTAACAGAAGCAGAAGATATTAAGAAGAGATGGCAAGAATACACAGAAGAACTGTACAAAAAAGATCTTCATGACCCAGATAATCACGATGGTGTGATCACTGACCTAGAGCCAGGTATCCTGGAATGTGAAGTCAAGTGGGCCTTAGAAAGCATCACTACGAACAAAGCTAGTGGAGGTGATGGAATTCCAGTTGAGCATTTCAAATCCTGAAAGATGATGCTGTGAAAGTGCTGCACTCAATATACCAGCAAATTTGGAAAACTCAGCAGTGGCCACAGGACTGGAAAAGGTCAGTTTTCATTCCAACCCCAAAGAAAGGCAATGCCAAAGAATGCTCAAACTACCGCACAATTGCACTCATCTCACACACTAGCAAAGTAATGCTCAAAATTCTCCAAGCCAGGCTTCAACAGTACTTGAACCGTGAACTTCCTGATGTTCAAGCTGGTTTTAGAAAAGGCAGAGGAACCAGAGATCAAATTGCTAACATCCACTGGATCATGGAAAAAGCAAGAGAGTTCCAGAAAAACATCTATTTCTGCTTTATTGACTATGCCAAAGCCTTTGACTGTGTGGATCACAATAAACTGTGGGAAAGTCCAAAAGAGATGGGAATACCAGACCACCTAACCTGCCTCCTGAGAAACCTATATGCAGGTCAGGAAGCAACAGTTAGAACTGGACATGGAACAACAGACTGGTTCCAAATAGGAAAAGGAGTACGTCAAGGCTGTATATTGTCACCCTGCTTATTTAACTTATATGCAGAGTACATCATGAGAAATGCTGGGCTGGAAGAAGCACAAGCTGGAATCAAGATTGCCGGGAGAAATATCAATCACCTCAGATATGCAGATGACACCACCCTTAGGGCAGAAAGTGAAGAGGAACTCAAAAGCCTCTTGATGAAAGTGAAAGAGGAGAGTGAAAAAGTTGGCTTAAAGCTCAACATTCAGAAAACGAAGATCATGGCATCTGGTCCCATCACTTCATGGGAAATAGATGGGGAAACAGTGGAAACAGTGTCAGATTTTCTTTTTTTGGGCTCCAAAATCACTACAGATGGTGACTGCAGCCATGAAATTGAAAGGCGCTTACTCCTTGGAAGGAAAGTTATAACCAACCTAGATAGCATATTGAAACGCAGAGACATTACTTTGCCAATAAAGGTCCATCTAGTCAAGGCTATGGTTTTTCCAGTGGTCATGTATGGATGTGAGAGTTGGACTCTAAAGAAAGCTGAGCACTGAAGAATTGATGCTTTTGAACTGTGGTGGAGAAGGCTCTTGAGAGTCCCCTGGACTGTAAGGAGATCCAACCAGTCCATTCTAAAGGAGATCAGTCCTGGGTGTTCATTGGAAGGACTGATGGTGAAGCTGAAACTCCAATACTTTGGCCGCCTCATGCGAAGAGTTGACTCATTGGAAAGGACCCTGATGCTGGGAGGGTTGGGGGCAGAAGGAGAAGTGGACGACAGAGGTTGAGATGTCTAGATGGCATCACCAACTCAATGGACATGAGTTTGGGTGAACTCTGGGAGTTGGTGATGGACAGGGAGGCCTGGCGTGCTGTGATTCATGGGGTCACAAGAGTCGAACATGACTGAGCCACTGAACTGAACTTATTTCCAATCTGGTCTTATTTCAAAATAATAGAAGTCTACAAACAAAACTAGTGGAGGTGATGGAATTCCAGTTGAGCTTTTTCAAATCCTCAAAGATAATACTGTGAAAGTGCTTCATTCAACATGCCAGCAAATTTGGAAAACTCAGCAGTGGCCACAGAACTGGAAAATATCAGTTTGCATTCAAATTCCAAAGAAAGGCAATGCTAAAGAATTTTCAAACTACAGACAATTGCACTCCTCACACACTAACAAAATAATGCTCAAAATTCTCTAAGCCAGGATTCAATAGACATGAACTGTGAACTTCCAGATGTTCAAGCTGGATTTAGAAAAGGCAGAGGAACCAGAGATCAAATTGCCAACATCCAATGGATCATCAAAAAGCAAGAAAGTTCCAGAAAACATTTACTTCTGCTTTATTGACTATGCCAAAGCCTTTGACTGTGTGAATCACGATAAACTGTGGAACATTCTTCAAGAAATGGTAATATTAGACCACCTGACCTGCCTCCTGAGAAATTAGTGTCCAGGTCAAGAAGCAAGATTTAGAACTAAACATGGAACAACAAAATGGTTCCAAATTGGGAAAGGAGTACATCAAGGCTGTATATTGTCACCTTGTTTATTTAACTTATATGCAGAGTACATCATGCAAAATGCCAGAGTGCATGAAGCACAAGCTGGAATCCAGTTTTCTGGGAGAAATATCAATAATCTCAGATATGCAAATGGCACCACCCTATGTCAGAAAGCAAAGAACTAAAGAGCCTCTCGATGAAAGTGAAGGAGGAGGATGAAAAATTTGGCTTAAAAGTCAACATTCAGAAAACTAAAGTCATGGCATCTGGTCCCATCACTTCATAGCATCTAGATGGGGAATCAATGGAAACAGTGAGAGACTTTATTTTTTTGGCTCCAAAATCACTGCAGATGGTGACTGTAGCCATGAAATTAAAAGATGCTTGCTTCTTGGAAGAAAAGCTATGACCAACCTAGACAGCATATTAGAAAGCAAAAACATTACTTCACAAACAAAGGTCCATTTAGTCAAAGCTGGTTTTTCCAGTAGTCATGTGTGGATGTGAGAGTTGGACTATAAAGAAAGCTGAGTGCTTTTGAACTGTGGTGTTGGAGAAAATTCTTGAGATTCCCTGCGATTGCAAGGAGATCAAACCAGTCAATCCTAAAGGAAATAAGCCATGAATATTCATTGGAAGTACTGATGCTGAAGCTGAAACTTCAATCCTTTGGCCACCTGATGCAAAGAACTGACTCATTGGAAAAGACCCTGATGCTGGGAAAGATTGAAGGCAGGAGGAGAAGGGGACGACAGAGGATGAAATGGTTGGATGGCATCACCAACTTGATGGACATGAGTTTGAGTAAGCTCCAGGAGTTGGTGATGGACAGGAAATCCTGGCATGCTGCAGTTCATGGGGTTGCAGAGTTGGACCTGACTGAGCAACTGAACTGAACTGAGAAGGCTAGTGGATCTCCAAGCTGTAGCATATCATGGAAACAATCACAGAGGCCCTTATCATAGAAAGTACATGCGTTTAGTCCCTCATCTTTCACTGTCTAAAGTCAGGAATGGCTAAGTGACTTTGCTGTTAAGTAGCATCTTCAGTGATTCCTACTAATTAGATCATAAGGACTTTCTTTCAACACTAAAGGCCTTGTCATAATGAGACCTTGCACCTGGGAAATCTTGATGTCTAAGGGAATACTGTGGGAAGGGAACTATTTCCATAGGCTTTTGTTCAAAATAAATCTTATCTCAGGTACATTAACAGCAGGAATAGTTGATGATGAAAACCTTTCTCTCTTCATATGTCCAGTTCCCATTCATATGTAGCCATCACTCAACAGTTTGTCTCTTTAGGGAAGTAAGTAGCTCCTCCTGTCTGACTGGAATGACGCAAAGTTAGGCTGTGATCTGTTGGTACATGTTCCAGAGGCTGGAGTGCTGACATTGTTCAGATTTGATCATTTGCACTGACATAAGCACCTTCAATTAGATGTATACTTTTATGCAGAAATAATGGATTTGAAATAAAAGGAGACTGTAATAGACATTCATGCTCTGAATATTGTAGTCCTCCTGCATTTATATTTTTATTATCTTTTTAATATGTATAGCTCTATATCTGTAGTCTAGATTTTCTTTAAAATAAAGTCAAGGGAGGGTTTTTATATTCCTTATTTTCCAGTTTTATATTAGATTTTGTGGTTTTACTTACAATTCCATTACAAAACTGAAATTAAAAAAAAAAAAAAGCTCAGAGAGATCTTGCCGAGGTTTTGTATGGAAGCAAGAGATGCCTATTTTCACAAAAGTTCTCTAAATGTAACCACAATTAAATACAAAAACTCTTTGTCTTTTGTAAATATATGTCTAATGGGAAGATAGACCCACATTGAGGTTCAAAATAGATTTGAGGAGACACCCTGAAAAGATTTCAGAAAAAATTAACTTTTATGTTTTAATACATTTCTCCCCCAAATGAATTGAGTTTCTTATAAACTCAGAATTGTGAAACCAACTTCTCATAAAGCAGGAAGAGCTATGCTTTTCATCTTAATTAAAAAATGAATGAGTATAAGAAAAACAGGTTGCTTTACCACGGTTACCTCAACAATACCTTCAGGGAATTGGTACCAGTAAAATCATGAATCGGATGTTTAATATCTGGTGTTGCAGGCCAACATGTCCTGCCTTGGGCAGTATTTAATAACTGTGCCATCAACGCTCAGTTTTACTTCTGTGTTATGGAGGAAAAATAGTATGAAGATTCTGAATCCTTTAGTATGGCTTTGTTAATTATTCCCATATAGATTCAAAGCAAGAAATACAGACAGTAGAGCTGGTGGGTTCTCAGAAGTGTAAAGATGGTGAATGTGATGGGAAAGTGGGCATTTTGCTCCACTGACATGGTAATTAGAAGGGACTCTGGGTGTGGCTAGTAACACCCCATCTAACTTCCTATGCAGGTCACCTGTGAGTGGGCCTCATTTGGATTGCAGGATTGGGTCTTGACTGTCAGTTTTCTAGTCACCTCTACAATTCAGCTCCATGCATTAAGTATCAAAAGCCCAATGAACTAAGAAATTTTTTTTCAAATGAAGAAGAAATGGGAAGACTGAGGACATAACAATTAGCTGTAAGTGGGATATTTAGAGGGCCTCCTTGGTGGCTCAGACAGTAAAGAATCTGCCTACAATGCAGAGACCTGGGTTCAATCCCTGGGCTTTGAAGACACCCTGGAGGATGGCATGACAACCCACTCCAGTATTCTTGCCTGGAGCATCCCCATGGACACAGTCCATGGGCTCACAAAGAGTCAGATATGACTGAACGACTAAGCGCAGCATAGCCCATGATAATTCTTAATTTAATTTTTAAAGTTCCTTGCTTTTAAATGAGAAGCCTCCAAAAAGTTAAAAGACCTGTTCCAATCAGATGATACAGACATTTCAGACTTTTCAAAAAGCAGGAATTTTATCTTCCAGTTTTATATTTCAATTAGGAAACCTTGTTATTTAAAATACCAAAATACCCAATAAACCAAAATGGTAACTTCCTAAGGAGAAGACAGGCACTTTCTAGCAGATTAGTCACATGATCAGGCACCACACTGCTTTTCTCAAAGTACTGTCTTTCAGTAAAAGTTACCATGACAAAGATTAAACACACTGTCCTGGTCTGCTCAGGTTGCTATAACAAATTACTATAGAATGGGTGGCTTAAACAACAAGCATTTATTTCTCACAGTTCTGAAGGCTGGCAATTCCACGATCAAGGTTCAGGCAGATTCAGTTCCCACTGAGAGCTCTCTTCCTGTTTGCAGATAGACATCTCATTTTTATCTTCACATGAAAGAGAGGGAGGGCTCTAGTTTTTCTTTTCTTATAAAGACATTGATCCCATCATGGAAGCTTTACTCTCATGACTTAACGACCTCTAAAATGTCCTATCTCTAACTTCTATCATATTGGGGGATTATAGTTTCAACATATAAATTTAGAGGCAAAACAGTCTATAACAAGTATTTCATTTTATTATGGGTATCAAACATTTGAAAAAATATATGCAAACTTTTTTTTAAATGGTGAACATATTTGATATGTACAAAGAATACAAACCAACACTTTCAGGAATTCTAAAATTCTCTAATGTCTTTCAATTAAATATAATTTACCTTATTAAATGCAGTAAATAAGTATAACTCAAAACTGTAAACTGTCCATAATTTAGAGTTAATGCCCACCAGACTCCAGATGGTGGGAGGCGTCTAGTTTCAGTCACTGAAAAAATACTGCACATCAATCAACCTTACACAGATTCATGTTCACACATGGTGGACCTGTGGGCTCATCTCCAGTATTCCATCTGTGAATATGAAGTCTTCAGAAAACCAGGCTGTGCTGTGTTTTTATAGCACCAAAGAAAGTTATTTATCTCTTAGAATAGATGCTGACCTGATTCAGTATTGTTCTCCCAGAAAAGGAAATGCCTCAACCATTCTTGGGTATATCTTTCAACATGTGTTTTGACCCTGATGGCAAGCCTGAAGCACTCTTACTAGAGAGCAGAGGCTCGGCAGTTCCTTTTTCAACACTCACCCGAAGGTACTTTCCTGTTGAGAGTAATGCACTCACAGAAACTCGTGCAAATCATTTGCTCTTAAGTGTGGTGGTGCAACATATGTAACTACCTACTCCCAACCCTCAGAGGCATCTCCCCTCTTCTCTTCCCTCCTCCTGTTTGAGCCCCCAAGCTCATCCCTCTGTATTCACTACTCCTGGAAATGACAGAGCAGTGAATCTGGCTCATAAATCAGCCTCCACAAGGGAGAGCTATTGTAGAGGACTCAGGCTGTGTACCCACTGGAAACAAACAGGCCAAAAGAAACCTTGCAGTCAGAAATCGAAAACCACAAAGAACTCCAGATGTCTTGTAGAATAGGCCATCATGTTATAAACCGTAAAAGTAGAGTTTAAACAAGGTTGAGTGTAGCTAAAGGTCATGCAATGGAGTAGCAGAGACAGGTCTACAACCCCCTCTTCCTGCCTTTTATGTGACGAGATTTGTCTTGAGTTCTTTCCCATGGAAAGAGTTTTACCCAGATTTGCGCATGATCACAGATTTGGAGGAAGAGCAAGTGGATTCAAAGTCCAGTGTTAATGTTTTGGTTGGTAAATCATTCTTTGAGCAATTGCTCATTGAATGTTTTACAGGTAGTTCCTTTTAGCTAATTCTTCACTGATTTTTAAAGTTTAACAGCAGTTCTGCTGACAGAGTCAAGTGGAGAACCAAGATTGGTGGCAGAAACTTATTTAAGCAATCTCATCACTCTACAAATAAATAGCAAAGGAGAGATAGGCCAGCACTTTGAGACACCAACTTTTATACACACACACACACACACATATATATATAGATATAGATATAGATATAGAAAGCCCAGAGATAAATCCATGCACCTATGGACACCTTATCTTTGACAAAGGAGGCAAGAATATACAATGGAGAAAAGACAATCTCTTTAACAAGTGGTGCTGGGAAAACCGGTCAACCACTTGTAAAAGAATGAAACTAGAACACTTTCTAACACCATACACAAAAATAAACTCAAAATGTATTAAAGATCTAAATGTAAGACCAGAAACTATAAAACTCTTAGAGGAGAACATAGGCAAAACACTCTCCGACATAAATCACAGCAGGATCCTCTATGACCCACCTCCCAGAATATTGGAAATAAAAGCAAAAATAAACAAATGAGACCTAATTAAAATTAAAAGCTTCTGCATAACAAAGGAAACTATAAGCAAGGTGAAAAGACAGCCTTCAGAATGGGAAAAAAATAATAACAAATGAAGCAACTGACAAGGAATTAATCTCAAAAATATACAAGCAACTCCTGCAGCTCAATTCCAGAAAAATAAATGACCCAATCAAAAAATGGGCCAAAGAACTAAACAGACATTTCTCCAAAGAAGACATACAGATGGCTAACAAACACATGAAAAGATGCTCAACATCACTCATTATCAGAGAAATGCAAATCAAAACCACAATGATGTACCATTTCACACCAGTCAGAATGGCTGCTATCCAAAAGTTTACAAGCAATAAATGCTGGAGAGGGTGTGGAGAAAAGGTAACCCTCTTACACTGTTGGTGGGAATGCAAACTAGTTCAGCCACTATGGAGAACAGTGTGGAGATTCCTTAAAAAACTGGAAATAGAACTGCCATATGACCCAGCAATCCCACTGCTGGGCATAGAAACCGAGAAAACCAGAATTGAAAGAGACACATGTACCCCAATGTTCTTCACAGCACTGTTTATAATAGCCAGGACATGAAAGCAACCTAGATGTCCATCAGCAGATGAATGGATAAGAAAGCTGTGGTACATATACACAATGGAGTATTACTCAGCCATTAAAAAGAATACATTTGAATCAGCTCTAATGAGGTGGATGAAACTGGAGCTGATTATACAGAGTGAAGTAAGCCAGAAGGAAAAACACCAATACAGTATACTAAGGCATATATATGGAATTTAGAAAGACAGTAATGATAACCCTGTATGCGAGACAGCAAAAGAGACACAGATGTATAGAACAGTGTTTTGGACTCTGGGAGAGGGAGAGGGTGGGATGATTTGGGAGAATGGCATTGAAACATGTATAATATCGTATGTGAAATGAATTGCCAGTCCAGGTTTGATGCAGGATACAGGATGCTCAAGGCTGGTGCACTGGGATGACCCAGGGGGATGGTATGAAGAGGGAGGTAGGAGGGGGGTTCAGGATGGGGAATGTGTGTATACCCGTCGTGGATTCATGTTAATGTATGGCAAAACCAATCCAATATTGTAAAGTAATTAGCCTCCAATTAAAACAAATAAATTATATTTAAAAAAAGAAAAAAAAATCTATATATAAATACAATTTGCTTATGAATGCATTTACATATTTAGTAGGCTTAAAAATATTTTTATATTTTGCTTTTTATCTTTTAACATATTAAAAGTGGACATCTGGTCAATATACTTCAAAATGGTGAAAAAGAAACCAATACAGCATTGTAAAAGAATTATCCTTCAATTGAAAAATATTTTTTAAATGGTGAAAGAGTAAAAAAAAAAAAAAATGGTGAAAGAGTTAAATATCAGTCACATTTTAATTGGTTAACATTAATTTGTTATGTTAAATGTCAATTTCTTGATCTAACTTACTTGTAAACAATGTAAAATGGAGTGAAGGGTTGGTCTTATCTTACTTAAAATTATGGGAATTAAAAACAAATCTTTTATAAGGAACATGTACTCAGAATACATAATGTCTTCTTATTGGGAAATATGTCTGGAAACTCAAATAAGAACACTGTCTAGCCACAGAAACAACAGAGAGTTAGAACAGGCTCCTGTAATGCCTGTTTGTTTAGTTAAATGATGTATGTGAATATGCTCAAGACTTGCAGACAAGGAAAAAGGAGGAAAAAAATAGCAAGAAACACACATAGTTTGAGGACTCTGGCATCAGTTTAAAGCACACAAAGTAAAGGAAGCATTTGTTCACATCAGAAGAGGAATTCATCAGATACTGATCAGAGCGTTCTTACTCAGGAGGGAAGCTTTCCCACACTCACATCCTCTAACCTTCAACATGTGGCAAGCAAAACCCCCAAATCTGGGAGGGTTGGTTAGCTTAAACCTTCAGAACCTTGGAAACGGAGCCAAAATAGCTAAAAGCTTGCCCAACTGGGCAGGAACATTTGTTCAGCAGACTTCCTTAGACGATTTCCTGATCTTTGTGGGAATTTTCTTTATTTTTCAATGTCTGCCTACTGCAGTGTATTTTACCAGATTATCAGACTTGACTCTTGCTTGTCATTATTTCTCTGCTAAAATGGCTGACTTCCTAAAGGATGTCCTCTGACCACTTTATCTATAATTACAGTGCCACCCCCCACCACTCTTTATCTCTTGTCCTATTTATTTTTGTATAATGCTTATTACTATAAGCATTATATGATTTTTCCTTTTTTTTTTAAAATTTATTACTTACTGTTTCTCCCTCTTTAGCAAATCTTCCACAAAAGCAGCAACTTATTCTATCTTGTGATCTAATAAGAAATTTAACATGTTGAAGATGAATAATAAAAAATGTAATGAATAAATAAAGAAATCACTACAGAGAGACCTTGCAATTAATGTTTCAGTAACTTTCTATATCACTGCCCTTATATTTAAGTGAATAATACTATTAAAAGTTAATAAATATAACCAAAATTACATTTATTCTATACCTTACTGAAAAAGATCTGTGAGGTCTATATTATAATTCTAATTTTGAGTGCTGAGAAAACCAAGGTTCAGTTTTCACCCTACCACACTTATCACACTGTGCAGAAATAATTACGGTTTATAGAAGAATGCCAGAGAAGGCAATGGCACCCCACTCCAGTACTCTTGCCTGGAAAATCCCATGGGTGGAGGAGCCTGGTAGGCTGCAGTCCATGGGGTCGCTAAGAGTCGGACACAACTGAACGACTTCACTTTCACTTTTCACTTTCATGCATTGGAGAAGGAAATGGCAACCCACTCCAGTGTTCTTGCCTGGAGAATCCCGGGGACAGCAGAGCCTGGTGGGCTGCCATCTCTGGGGTCACACAGAGTCGGACACGACTGAAGCGACTTAGCAGCAGCAGCAGCAGCAGCATAGAAGAATGCTGTAGGACAAGTAGAGAGAGAATGAGATCACATCCAGCAAAGGTATTATGTAGCAGGCATCACTAGAGTTGGAGGGAACAAAATGAGATGGGATAAGATTGGAGAGAATATTGGGAGTATTCAAGGAAGAGTAAATAGTCCAGTTTGGTGGAAATAGCATACACATTGAGAAATGGTTACAAGTAAGAATGGAGGAATAATTGACATCCATATTTGAGGGCCAAATATCAGGTTGACAAGAATAGACCTAGCTAGGGAAACACATAGGAGTTCTGCAAACATTCAGATGGTGAAAGGACATAACTCAAACTCTTCTTTAGAAGTGTTTAGAAGGTAAACAAAGGCAGCATATGCTTGATGGGTTGGAAAGGAAATGTTTAAAAACAATGAAGAGAGGGATTGGAAGTTAAAGGTGTCACGCTTTGCGACCCCATGAACTGGAGCCCACCAGGCTGCTCTGTCTGTGGGGATTCTTCAGGCAAGAATACTGGAGTGGGTTGCTATGTCTTTCTCCAAGGAATCTTCCCGACCCAGAGATTGAAGTCAGATCTCCTGCATTGGCAGGCAGGTTCTTTACCACTGAGGCCCCTGGGAGGCCCCACTGGAAAAAATAAAAATAAAAAAATAGAATACTATAAAAAACAACAAGTTTTAAAAACTACATTTAAAACAGTAAACAATATATTCAAGAAACATTTGTTTTTTATAAAAAATAAAAAAGCAGCAACATTCCCCTTAGTTATTGTGGGGTTATTATACCAAGAACAAGTCTTGATAACAGGGATTTACAACTAGGCCACCATCCTGGGAAGAATCCTATGTGGCCTCAAGAAAAGTATACTTGACCTAATTTACTTAGACACCTCGCTTACTCCAGCACCAGTTTCTTCTCATCTGTTTCCTGTGTCTGAAATGTGCTACCTTCTACCTTGCGCTCGTGGTTAGGGTGTCCAACACAAGCTTGTTTACTGAGCCACCCTTTCAGAACCTGGCCATCCTTCCTTCATCGCAGCATTCAACCTTAGCTGAGCTCTGGTCCTCCTGCCCATCCCTCAGCTTTTCTACATCAGTAGCCATGGTGCATGTAGATTCAGATACAGTCACTTCTAAAGGGAACTGGAGGTCAGCTCATTTAGAAGGACTAAGGGAACACGGACTAGCTCATAGAATAGGAATCTGCCTAATTATAGTTTATCAGTACTTACTAACTTTGAAGTGAAGTGAAGTCGCTCAGTTGTGTCCGACTCTTTGTGACCCCCTGGGCTGCAGCCCACCAGGCTCCTCTGTCCATGGGATTCTCCAGGCAATAGTACTGGAGTGGATTGCCACTTCCTTCTCCAGGGAACTTACTAACTTTAGTGGCTATTAAAACTTGAGCGTACATCAGAATCACCTGGAGGGCTTGGAGAGCTTTTCAAAACACAGACTGCTAGTTGCCACCCCCATTGTTTCTAATCTTTTTCAGTGATGAGACTGATGTCTAGGGACCACATTTTGAGAACCATTGCTCCAACAGAAGACTGAACTACATCCTCAAAACTTACTTTTATTGCTGTCTCTTGGATTTAATAGCAGAGAACTCAAAGGTAGAAACTGTTTTTCAGTGGCTATGAATGGACAAATTGTTATCCAGAAGTTGTATTGAATAAGAAAGTGTGGTCTTTAGGAAATACAGACTTGACACCTGATGGGCTACAGTCCATGAAGTCACACAGAGTTGGACACAACACGATGGAAGCAACTTAGCCACGCAAGCACTATTCATGCACTCAGGGTGTAATAGGATTAATTGTTGTGTTCTTAAATAAAATTTTAACTCTAGTTAATATTTAGAAGTAAAAATGCAGAAATTCATGAGTTAAACTTGTGATTATAAGTACATATCCAAATGTTTCATAAGTTAAAAGAAATTATATTTTATGAGTGGTAGCAATGAAAATATTGGCTGAGGTGTTATTACCACTTTGTAACTACTGTGAATCTAAGATATCATTGGCATTCCAATTGCTTACTTTTATTCATGAACAAAAATGGCTTTATTCACATCAATCCCAAAGTGATTAGCTTTCATGTTACAAAGGTAAGCACAATCAATTCATCTACTAATCACTCCTTTCTGTTGTGTACAATGGGACAATTGACTCTTCAGACTGATTCTGACAACATTCCTCTCTACATATAGAGAAAAAATTGAGAAGAGACAATTGTTTATGCAGAGAAGCAATAAGAAGGTCTTAAGTTGAAAAGAAAAAAAATACATCTTAAATTTTCCAGTACTGGCGTGGCCTTCTCCAGGGGAGACCAGCAAGGGGAAATAACTCAGCATTTGTGATTCCACATCTAGGGCAACTTTACATTAGATGATAGGCACTGATGTATTTTCAACATCTTTTAATTAGCAATTATACTTATTACTCCCCCCCCATGTTTTTCTTCCTATAACTGTTTTGACAGCAAATCCTTTAAATATTTCTATAGAAAGTTAGAAAGTTTTTATTTTGTCTTTAGCAGAGAATTCCACTGAAAAGAAGCAATCAATAGAAACTTCTTTAGGACAGTAACAAAGAGGGAAGTTCTGTTTTGGCTTGACTGGTATCAAACAGATGGGAGATCTCTTTCCCTCCTATGAGTTAGTCAGAAGGATAAGTAAGGTATGACCCAAGGCCACAGTTCATTCTTAGACTATCTTTCTCAGGACAATTCTCCTAGTTTAAGTGAATTTCAGGTACATTAGCCTTAACTGAATTCAAATGAAAGTGTAAAAATATATCACAATAAATTAGTTATATATCCATATCCAAAAATATTAACTAAGACCATTTCTTCACACTGTAAGGAAAAATGAAATCAACATGGATTATAGATTTAAATGTAAGATTTAAAATTATGGATTTATAGATAAAAGTGTTGAAGAAAATTGTTGAGACTTTGTGTAACATAAAGAGTTCTTATATACAACACCAAAAGTGAGAGCCACAAAAAACCGAACAATTGATGAATTAGATTTTTTTAAAACTAAAATTGCACTTCAAAAAGCAAAAAATAAAAAGACAAGGTACAGATTGGGATAAAATATTTGCAAATCATCTATAATAGCTTGTATTCAGCATATATAAAGAATTCTTGTAACTTAAAGAGACACAGATGTATAGAACAGTCTTTTGGACTCTGTGGGAGAGGGAGGTGGGGATGCTTTGGGAGAATGGCATTAAAACATGTATAACATCATATAAGAAATGAATCACCAGTCCAGGTTCGATGCAGGATACAGGAAGCTTGGGGCTGGTGCACTGGGATGACCCAGAGGGATGGTATGGGGAGGGAGGTGGGAGGGGGGTTCAGGATGGAGAACACATGTACACCCGTGGCGGATGCATGTTGATGTATGGCAAAACCAATACAATATTGTAAAGTAAAAAAAAATAATAATAATAAAAATAGAAATCAGATGAAGAATAAAAAAAATAAATAAAAATAAAAATGGGCAAATCTAGGACTTCCTTAGTTTTCCAGTGGTTACGACTCTGCACTTCTAATGTGGGGAATGCAGGTTTGATCCCTGGTCAGGAAAGCAAGATCCCACATGCCTCTTGGCATGATTAAAAAATAAATAACTTAAAAAAAAGTTTTTAGTTAAAAAAAAAGGGGAAAGCTTGAATAAAGATTTCACCAGTGAAGATACATTGAAAGTTAACATGCATACGAAAATTTGCTCAACCTCATTAGTCACTATGGAAATGTAAATTAAAATTACAGTCAGACCACTCCATACACATAGAAATGGTCCTAATCAAAAAGACAATATCAAGAGTTAGCAAAGATGTGGAAAAACTGGCACACTCATTCATGTTGTGTGATACAAGCATTCAGACCATATCATCCACTATTACAAAAGTCAACTTTAGAATATATAATCATACGTGTATTTCTCAATATTCTCTTTACCCACCTCAATTGTATTTTCATACATGTGAGTATTACACTTAGATTTAAAACTGTGGCTTTATCCATAATCTAATGCACTTAGTATGTCCTGATCCAATGTGTGGATCACAATAAACTGTGGAAAATTCTGAAAGAGATGCGAATACCAGACCACCTGATCTGCCTTTTAAGAAACCTATACTTAGGTCAGGAAGCAACAGTTAGAACTGGACCCAGAACAACAGACTGGTTCCAAATAGGAAAAGGAGTACGTTAAGGCTGTATATTGTCACCCTGCTTATTTAACTTCTATGCGGAGTACATCATGAGGAACGCTGGGCTGGAAGAAACACAAGCTGGAATCAAGATTGCGGGGAGAAATATCAATAACCTCATATATGCAGATGACACCACCCTTAGGGCAGAAAGTGAAGAGGAACTAAAAAGCCTCTTGATGAAAGTGAAAGTGGAGAGTGAAAAGGTTGGCTTAAAGCTCAACATTCAGAAAACGAAGATCATGGCATCTGGTCCCATCACTTCATGGCAAATAGATGGGGAAACGGTGGAAACAGTGTCAGACTTTACTTTTTTGGGCTCCAAAATCAACTGCAGATGGTGACTGTAGCCATGAAATTAAAAGATGCTTACTCCTTGGAAGAAAAGTTATGACCAACGTAGATAGCATATTCAAAAGCAGAGACATTACTTTGCCAACAAAGGTCAAGGCTATGGTTTTTCCAGTGGTCATGTATGGATGCTAGAGTTGGACTGTGAAGAAAGCTGAGCACTGAAGAATTGATGCTTTTGAACTGTGGTGTTGGAGAAGACTCTTGAGAGTCCCTTGGACTGCAAGGAGATCCAACCAGTCCATTCTGAGGGAGATCAGCCCTGGGTGTTCTTTGGAAGGACTGATGCTAAAGCTGAAACTCCAGTACTTTGGCCACCTCATGCGAAGAGTTGACTCATTGGAAAAGACTCTGATGCTGGGAGGGATTGCGGGCAGGAGGAGAAGGGGAAAACAGAGGATGAGATGGCTGGACGGCATCACCGACTCGATGGACGTGAGTTTAAGTAAACTCTGGGAGTTGGTGATGGACAGGGAGGCCTGGCGTGCTGCGATTCATGGGGTCGCAAAGAGTCGGACACGACTGACCGACTGAATTGAACTGATAGGACAAACACTCCATGTATACCTGCCTCCATCATTAAATATTGAAAGGGAACTCACAGGCTAAGTAGTAATGGGTGTCTTGAATGTACAGTTTAAGTAGTAAATGAAAGCAAAGCTGATTAGCTGCCGGTTCATTAGGGAGATAAATATTTCCAGGATAGTCACTGGCAGCACAATAGTCACACATCCCATGTTTGAAATCTTTTAACCAATGTGGTAGTGAAAAAATAGAGGAAAAAATAAGTGCCAGTTATTTGGTCATCCAATTAGTAAACATTCCTTTAAGTCCCTGATTCAACCTCTTCTCATGCTCTTAAAATGAAGAGACTGATTTTCTTGGCTTTAGTTTCAATAACTTCAATTACACTACTCTTTTACTTTAGACTCTCTAATTAGGATATTAAGTATCATCTACTGGCAAAAAAAGATTTTTCTAAATTGGGTCACTTACCTTCAATTATTTACAGGTGGTCAACATGATGAATTAACAATGAATTGTGTCATATCCCGACTCTGTATAATGTTTTTGCATTTGTATATATTAAGTTAAGGTCTTCCCTGGTGGCTCAGATGGTAAAGAATCAGCCTGCAATGCAGGAGACCCAGGTTCAATCCCTGAGTTGGGAAGATCCCCTGGATATAATTACAATTATTTTATTATATAATTATAATATTATAATTAATATTAGTATACATGTTATGTATATTTTATATGCATATACATATACTCACATGTATGTCTCTCTCTGTACAGATAGATATGGATATAGATATATTTATGCCTTGATAGAATTCCTTCTCCTTGATTATAGATGGGACCTGTGACTTGCATCTGACCAACAAATTAAGGCAAAAGTGATGGAATGTATATGATAATGCACAAATGATTATGTGACTTTGTTATATAAGACTGCAGTATCTGTCAGACTGGAGTCCCTCTGCTGGTGGCTTTGAAAAGGAAAACACTTCAGCAAGCTACAGGTGGCCTCTGGTAGCCTTGGGTCTCCAGCCAACAACTGGCAAGAAATTGAAATCTTCAGTCTCACAACCAAAAGTAAATGAATTCTGCCAACAACCTGAATGAGCTTGGAAGCAAATCTTTCCTCAGTAGAACCACAGATGAGATCTCAGGCACAATCAGCACTTTGATCCCAGCTAAGAAATTGTGACCAATGTCTTGCATTGTGGCTTGGGACCAGCAAAGACATGCCCAGATACTTGACACATGGGAAATTTGTGAGATAATAAGTGTGTATGATGTTAAGTAGCTAAATTTGTGGAAATATTGTTATATAGCAATTGGTAACTCATGCACATTTAGTACCTGGAAGGATGATGCTGCTGGAACAAGCTGAACTGAAAATTGTGAGATTTGTTTTGGAACCGGGCACTGGGTGGAAGCTGGAAGAATTTCTGAGGAGAGTAATAGAGAAAGCTTGAATGTCCTCCAGCAGACTATTAGCAGAAATCTGGACTTTAAGACTGCTACTACTGAGAACGGTTCAAATATTTTCTCATCTATGACATCAGGATTAATACATTCAATTACTTTGTCGTGAAATTAAAATTAAGCATCTGAGACTACTTATTATTAAAGTGTTCTTTTTTCATGGGTGACTAAAAATGTTCCTTCTAGTTCACGAATGACTAGAAAGGACAGCTTTCTGCCCTTGGGCAAGGCATACCACAGTGAATTAAAGTTGGGCTCTCATCTATAAATTGAAGCACTGGTTAACTCAAACAGTGATTTTTCAGACGATTCTGGCAACTGATTTCTCTTTATAAATGAAAGCTGAGGTAGAAATGCAGTAAGTGTTGAGGAAGCATTTGTCAACCCGTATTCCTGCCCTGTTAGCTTCCTTCACACTATCCCATGCCTTCATTGTCCCCAAGGATGCTCCTTGCAAATAGATTAGTAAAATGGAGAAATCTTTAAACTACATGATTGAAAGTCAGGTGTAATTCCAACTCAGTCATCCATGTTTAGATGCAGAGGACAAACATACACACACAGTGGATTATTTAATACCTAAGTCGTGGTCGTAGAAAAATGATGTTTGCTGTCTCTTTCCAAGCAACTAAGTCACCCTCAACCTGGAGCAGCTTGTGGAACAGTTGATAAAAGTTTGCAAGTGACGTGTGTGAAGAGTATGTCAGATCAAATGACAATTCAAAGTAGTTCTGAACCTCAAAGATCAGTCCAGACCTAAATTCTTACCTTAAGAATTTGATCCATAATTCTGGAAAAAATACATTTTTTTCTAGGTCTAGGACATTAATCTCATCATCACATTACGTGTCTTAAAGAAATTCTGACAGGTTTATGTGTGACTCTAAGGTCACCTGTAAAAGAGGAAGTCTATAATTAGATGCTTTGTCATCAGCTGTTCCCTTCAGGCACTTCCCCCTCAAAATTAATCAAGAATCTCTCTCCAAGGAGCCTCTTGCTGTCATAAACTACTAACCTTCTAAATATGGAATGAAATTATTTTTGTATTACTACCAGATCTACTTTTAAGAAATGCTCCTTCTACTTAAGAAGGAAAACCACAGAGTTGGAACCAATATATACTCATATAAGCCTTGCTTCAAAGTTGGTGAACAGGAAAAACCACCTTTGAAACTCTTCATTTTCTCCTACCTGCCCTGTGGTTTAGAGTGATGTGGTTTAGAGTTTATGCCTAGGTACCTAACATGGATTCTGTTGATCAGTCCTTACAATTACATTGCATGAAACCATTGTTATAAACATCTTATACAAGAGGAAACTGAATCTCAGAGAAACAAAAAAAGGCACATAGCTCGTACATGATAGAGCTAAGTTTTTGATTAATCAGAATTAGTAAAAAGAGAAATGCATGGAAATAGGAAAAATCTGCTTAGAGAGAGAGTGAGAGGGGGTGTGTGTGTGTGTGTGTGTGTGTGTGTGTTTCTATTTGCTTGTCTGTGGGTGAGACTGGTGATTTATATAATACCTATGGCTAAGAATCTTACTAGATACAATAGAAGAAACCTATAATGAATACTCCATTCATTCATTCATTTAATAAGTACATACTACTACTACTACTAAGTACCCATTCCAGTACTCTTGCCTGGAGAATTCCATGGAGAGAGGAGCCTGGAGGGCTACAGTCCATGGAGTCACAAAGAGTCAGACATGACTGCGTGATTAAGACTTTCACTTTCAAAATAGTTCGAATACAGTGTATTTGTGGCAATCTCATTGTTTCACACATACACACACATATGCACACCCACAAATATCTAGCAGCTTTCTATATTCAGCAGTTGACAGGAACATGCCTCTTATCATAGAAACACTGCTCTATTGAATTCCTCAGTGACTTTAGGTAAGTGCCCTACAAATGTCTCCGAGGTGACCAGAGAGACTCACTGTCAGTCTTAAGTTAAAGGAGGGTTACTGTGCTGATGTCTACTTGCTCTACATAGCCCAGAGGAATTGATTCTGTGGTCACCATCAGTTAGCACCCCCTGTTCATCAGAGATAAATGGCCTGCGGCATTCCAGTTGCTTTCTGAAAACACACTCCAAAATGTTCTTCCACACACTCTGTAAAGAGCAGTGAGGAATCTTCCTCCTAAGGCTGTAAGGACTCATTGACATTGCTACCAGGCTTCCATCAGTTCACTGACTCACACCTTTGTGGATGTAGGGTCTTACTGTGAGTACCGCTGGAATCTTCAAGGGTATTTCACACGTGTTCATGAGCTACCCAAGGGAGCCTCTGGGCTCCTGATGCTTCTTTGGACTCTTTCTCCTCAGGGTGACTGCTCCTGATGACAGTTTCCTGGGGATGTTTTCTGGCTCTGGAGACAACTGTCTGCCCTGAAATGTGAAGAACAGTTTTCTCACTTCTGTGTTATTTGTTCTCCAAGATTTTATCCATTTTGATCAGATTATAGTTTTTGCTTATTACATACAACTCTTTGTCATCAGGTGCTTAGATGGAAAGATATTGGCTAACCACTATCCTATTATAACAATAGCATACTCTCCTTTCAACTTCAGCCCTTCTTCCTGGATCCACATTAGAATTCCGGGTCCTTCCCCCTTGGTGAATCCTCTCAGAGGCTCCACATGTCCACTTTTGTTACTGTGTCTCCTGCACTTTTATGTCTTCATATCTCAACTCAACTTGGGGTATGGTCCTACTTATTTTCCAAAGTGGTTCCTCAGTTTCCATGTAAACCAATATCTGTAAGGAGTTGATGAAAAAAAGCGGGATTGTGTGGAGAGAAAGAAACAAAGTGCATCTTGAGCAAGATGCTTTGAAACGGAGGTCTGGACTTATCAGTACATCCCATTCAAATCAGATTTCTGATTACGGTTGAAATTAGTGAGGACTTCAGTAACCGGGGTGATAATTCTTTTTACTTGTTAAGGGTATCAAAATTCGTCATATGTGCTACAGTGTGCTGTGCTTAGTCACTCAGTCATGTCCAACTCCTTGCAACCCCATGGACTGTAGCTCGTCAGCCTCCTCTGTCCATGGGATTCTCCAGGCAAGAATACTGGAGTGGGTTGCCCTGCCCTCCTCCAGGGGATCTCCCCAACCCAGGGATTGAACCCAGGTCTCCTGCATTGCAAGTGGATTCTTTACTGTCTGAGCCACCAGGGAAGCCCTATGTGCTACTGAGAAGGGAGATTGTTAACTTGCACACAGGAGGAGGAGACTCGAGCTGAGAGAGATGACAAAGCATGTGGAGGGTTGTTGGTTGCAGGCTTATCAAAGCGTGATTATCAGAAAAATAGGAAGAGGAGAGGGAAAGCAACAGCAACTGGCAGGGGTTATAGTGGAATCTAAGAAGCCAGGGATAGTCTGCCTCCTCACTGCCCAGAGAGGGGAATCAGAACGAAACTACAAGGCCCTACACTCCGGCACCTTCTCATCTCTCTGACCTCAGACACCGTCTCTTCCTTGCTCACTCTACTCCTGCCATGGTGACTTCCTTGTTCCTCCTCAGACACATCAGGTGTGTTCCTTCCTCAGATCCTTTGCTCGGCATGCCTCCCCCTTATATACTTTTCATGGCCAACTCTCTCATCTATTCATGGCTTTGCTTAGTTGTCATCTTCTCAACAAGTCTTAAACCTGGACACCATTTTAAAAATGGTGGCCAGTCATTCTCCCGGCACCTCACCCCGCTGTACCCTACATTTTCCATCATGTTTAACACCATCTAATATGCAGTATAATGTCTCATTATTTCTATTGTTTATGTCTAAAGCTCTACAAGAGCTGAGGTACTCAGTCCCACTGCCCTCGCCTCACTGATACAACTCAAGCATCCAGAACAGAGAACACTGAGGGTCAATCATGGTCTGGTGAATGAATTAATACATTTCTGGGGCAGAAGCCAGATGTACTTCTGTAATCACAGTTAGAAGGTTCTGGTTGCTTGAATGACTGAGTCAAAGCCAGTTTTCCTGAGAGATGACTAGCTAAGATTGCTGGGTTTGGTACAGTTGTGATATCTGCTCCTCTCCCAGCAAAAACCCCACAGTTAGATCAACAGGTAAAATGTCCTTGATAGGTTTGCAGAATTTGAAAGTGAAGTGGACAAGTTTTAGGGTAAAGGCAGCTCTAGTCTGTGGTCATCAGACTAGTTTCTTCTTTTTCCAGGGCACATTTCTAGACAGTTTCCTAACTCCCTTTCACGTCAGTGGGGATTATAAGATTAGTTCTCTCCAATGGAGTGTGAATAGGAATAGTATGTAATATCCGTTGGCCTTCTCACTGAGGGATGGACAGCCAGAGTCCTTCCTGGTCTCCTTGCTCTTCATCTCTTAGTTACAATGGAGCCACTGGAATCCCCCATTAGATGGAAGAAACCCATATCAGGCTCCTCAATGCAAATGGAAAGATGACGTGAAAAAGAAACAAATGTATCTCTATTGCATTTCTATTCTGGTTTTATGGGATTATTCTCAGTAATACATCTAATCCATGTAACCTGGTAGAGGTGGCAAGCCTTCAGAGTTTGTAGTATATCAGAGTTTATAGGGCCCAAGGCGCCCACATTAAGTGAACTAAAAGTCTAATATATATGAAGTAGGGATTAAACTCACTTACAGAAAAATAAAACTTTATTTCTAAATATTCTGAGTTTTTGGATTGAATCTACTGCAGTCATTCCCTGGTTCTTCAATACCTTTGTTTAGATAAGTCTGCATCTGTCCCTCTACATCTTTCTTTTAATGCTTGTTAAAAAAAAAGAGATCAAACATTGGAAAATATCAGCTCTGTATGCTGCTGCTGCTGCTAAGTCGCTTCAGTCGTGTCCGACTCTGTGCGACCCCGTAGACGGCAGCCCACCAGGCTCCCCCGTCCCTGGGATTCTCCAGGCAAGAATACTGGAGTGGGTTGCCATTTCCTTCTCCAATGCATGAAAGTGAAAAGTGAAAGTGAAGTCGCTCAGTCGTGTCCGACTCTTCGCGACCCCATGGACTGCAGCCTACCAGGCTCCTCCATCCATGGGATTTTCCAGGCAAGAGTACTGGAGTAGGGTGTCATTGCCTTCTCTGTCAGTTCTGTATAGAGAACTCTTTATTTGATAAACTACATTCTTCCTTAGATCCATAGGTCAAGAAGATCTCCTGGAGAGGGGTAAGGCAACCCACTCCAGTATTCTTGCCTGGAGAATCCCTTGGACAGAGGAGCCTGGTGGGCTATGGTCCATTGGGTCACAAAGAATTGGACATGACTGAAGCGATTAGCATACACATTCTTCCTAGATATGTCAGCCTATAGACCAGATATATAGGCTACCTTTAAAGAAAGAGAAGTTGATTGAGTAGTAATAGACTCATTAGAAAAGACCCCTGATGCTGGGAGGGATTGGGGGCAGGAGGATAAGAGGACAACAGAGGATGAGATGGCTGGATGCCATCACTGACTCAATGGACATGAGTTTGGGTAAACGCCAGGAGTTGGTGATGGACAGGGAGGCCTGGCGTGCTGCAATTCATGGGGTCACAAAGAGTCAGACATGACCGAGCGACTGAGCTGAACTGAACTGAGTAAGAGATATTGACATATTCTCGTCAAAGATAACAATTTAAGCCTGAGGTCAGAAACATAAGGTGCAAGACTAACAATACACAGGCTAAACGCAAAAATAAAAAGTAAGTAAATCTTGAAATAAATAAAATTGGGAAGTCAAGATTAGAAGATCCTGGTAAGACACACCTCCTATTGCTATTTGTCTACTCTTCTTGGTACTGTGATGATGTTGTATGTTTTTTAAGTCACTTCAGTCATGTCTGACACTTTGCAACCCCATGGGCTGTAGCCCACCAGGCTCCTCTGCCCAAGGGATTTTCCAAGCGGTAATGCTGGAGTGGATTGCCATTTCCTCTCCCAAGGGATCTTCCTAACCCTGTGATCAAACCTGCATCTCCTGCATTGCAGCAGATTCTTTACTACAGAGCCACCAGGGAAGCCTGTGATAATGTTAGTTGTCTCTATAGATGAGTGGAGTGCCACACTGCATGTGTATTCTACTAAAGCTTGCACTTCAGCCTCAACTGGCTTATAAAGAGGGTCTTCTGCAACCCTCTTTGACATTTTTGTTAATTGATCCTCTAGAGCCAGGGTCAGCAGGCTATAGGCTGAGGGCCAACTCCCATCTACCTGTTTTTGTAAATACAGTTGTTCAGGGCACAGCCACACCCGTCTGTTTATGACACTGTGTTCACACTACAACAACACTCTTGAGTAGCTGCACAATACTTAAAATATATACTATCTGTTCTTTTTTTTTCTTTTTAAATTTTATTTTATTTTTAAACTTTACATAATTGTATTAGTTTTGCCAAATATCAAAACGAATCCGCCACAGGTATACATGTGTTCGCCACCCTGAACCCTCCTCCCTCCTCCCTCCCTATCTGTTCTTTTGCAAAAAATTATGCCAACCCATCCTCTAGTGCATATTTGTTCATTTCTTGCCACCCCACTGTGTTCAATAATAGTGTTTTGTCTTATCCTCTGAGTTGATTTTAAGCTGCTTGTAGTTAGAGTCTGTGTACTCATAGGTGTGTACTTTTTAAAATATCTTTCCACAGAAGAATCATAAATATTTGTTAAGTTGGATGGACATCCACAACAAAGTCTTGCAGTCTTACTTGAGGAAAGCTGTGATCAGATTCTAACATATTTTGGACTCATTAGTTATTTAAACTTTTTGCAAAGTGCAGGCAATCACTTTTTCTGGTATTTTGTATTCTCTATTTAATCAAGTAGCTTATTTTATCCTTTGATTTTTTTTTTTATGGCCATGGCAGTTATAAGTAGCTCCCTATAATTCTTATTTTACCTCTCACAGAGTTAGTGTTGGGAAGTGGCCACCCATAGACTTTGCTGTTGGTGTGACCATGTGACAAGGTCTCACCAATAAATGCCACTTCAAGGGAGAACATTTTTAAAGAAGTTTATGTGTTGCCTCCACTCCCCATCTTTTCTCTTCTACCACCAGAGTCTGGTGGATCCCACGGCCCTAGGGGGATGGCAAAGTCACAGATGGAAAAACCCTGACCAAGACATTAGCCTTGAATGGTTAGTAAAGCTTGGAGGTTTGTTTCAGGAACTAAGCTAAATCAATAAATGCTGTTTCATAGGCAATAGAATTTTATTCATCTTTTCACAACAATTGACTATCCTTTGAGATATAACATTCATTAACTCATTAACAGGCCAGAACTGTTTTCCTTCAAATGACATCTTGTGTCTCTTGGCTAATTTAAGACTCATATAAAATACATATAAGAGAAGTGCATGGGCACTTAAAAAACCCCAGTTGTTCACTTCAAGACAATGTCCTGCAGCCCTCAGTACTTTACAAGCTGTCTCTCTCACTCTACAGGACATGTTCTTATCAACGCATTTCTGTGCGCATGTGCAGGATCAGCCCTACCCTGAGTCCCCTGTAACAGAACCAGGCCCAGAGTCAGGCAGAACAGCACAGTTGTGCTTTGTGGAGCTCTTGTTTTCCTTAGTTTTCTTCGCCTTGAGTGCATTTGATGAGGCCACAAGCTATGAAAACAAAATGACTAAAATAACACATCTGGTTAAACAAATTTGATTTTTTATATGATAGGTGCTTTCTAGTGTCAGTCTTTTGGCACTGAATTTTTATTTTTACTAAATTATTCAGACTAAGTCTTTTTTATTGGCAAAAATTTAATAAGAGACATTCAAATGGTTTTTATTAGCTGCTAAAACTTTTGTTTCAATCAAAGGGGTTGCCCAGTGTGAGAAAGGGAGGAATGCACACACCACACTCTGGATAGAATGGGAGAATGTGTGTAAATGAATGTGTACACACTCTGGTTAGAATGGAGAGTGAGTGTAGATGAATGTGCACACACTCTGGTTAGAATGGAGAGTGAGTGTAGGTGAATGTGTACACACTGGTTAGAATGGAGAGTGAGTATAGATGAATGTGTACACACTCTGGTTAGAATGGAGAGTGAGTGTAGATGAATGTGTACACTCTGGTTAAAATGGAGAGTGAGTATAGATGAATGTGTACACACTCTGGTTAGAATGGAGTGTGAGTGTAGAAGAATGTGTGCACTCTGGTTAGAATGGAGAGTGTGTATAGAGTCAGACCCTTCTCCTGGTGTCTTATTCGGTCCCTCAGAGCCCGCTGAACTTTGTAGGGTGCTTTCTTAAATCGACTGGAGTAGAGATTTAAATCAAAGTAGTGAAATTTATATCAGTGATTTGCATGTATTTCTCTGGTTCAGTATTTAGTGTGATACATTAAAAAAGCAAAACAAAACATATAAAAAACACTGGCAAGGCTTTATTAAAAAGAACATATTTATAGCTTTGGATATGTCACAAAATATTTAAGTACCATTTACCAGAAAATTGAGACCATTACTCACCTTACCATCGCTTATGGGTGTAATCAAGACATTTCATTTTGAAGTACTTAACATTTTAAAAAGCTATATTTCTAAAAATCCAAATAATTCCTTTTGTCAATGAGGAGAACAGAAGGTTCTGCTGAATGGTAATATGACCCAGGAATAGCATTATACTCTCCACATATTGGTTTGGCACATTCTTTACCTTTGAGTAGAAACAGAAATATTAAAGTGCTTGTAGCCCTTTCTGAACTTTCAGTCAAAGTTTATTAAAGTTTCTTTGTCAGTTACATAAAATAGGAATATCTAGTGGAATAGTGTTTTACTTCTTATTGATCTTATCACTATTATTATATCATAAAATATTGTTCATTTTATAAAAATACATTAATTGTGTATGTGCCTGTAATCATGGCTTCCCAGGTGGCACCAGTGGTAAAGAACCCACCTGCCAATGCAGGTGAGGCAAGACACACAGCCTTGATCCCTGGGTCGGCAAGAGCCCCTGGAGGAGGAAATGGCAACCCACTCCAGTATTCTTCCCTGGAGAATCCCATGGACTGCGGAGCCTGGAGGGCTACCGTCCGTGGGGTCGCAAAGAGTCGGACACGATTAAAACAGCACGCACGCGTCTATCATCATAAAGCAGATCTTAGCAAGGTATCTGGTTATAGTACATATTCAGTCGATGGGCACTTTCGCTGTCCTTGTTTATAAAGACTTTATGAAAAATCAGAAGTCTGGAATTTGAAAATAAACGGAGCAACACAATGTGCTCTACCTAAAGGAAACAGCAGTAAGGAACCCTTTTCATAGTAATAGAAATAAAATGGCGAACTACTCTGCCATCTAGTGGACATGCTGAGAAATGGAAAAGTGTTTGGTAAAGAATTGCATTCATTTTCACCAAAGTGCTGAATTTTTCTTTAGCAAAGTAGCACCTGCTCTCCTTATTGCTTTTGGAAGATATTATGCGGATTTGTGTCTGCAATGGATAAGATAGTTTTCAGAAAGTGTTTTGAAAAAATGCAATTTAGGGATTCCAGGATAAAAGCTACAAAGTGTACAGGGCCAAATAAATGTTTTCATATAAGGAATATCACGGAGCCAGAGCAAGAAAAAGTGTGTGAGAGAGAAAGAGACAGGAAGGAGAGAGAAATTGATCTGTTTATCGCATTGTTTAAAAGAGGGAACAAATAAGAAAGAAGCACTGTTTAGAAAATTTTTGAAGTTTAAAACTGGAAGTCCCCAGGGTTCAAGGAATAATTCTTTTACACATGGAAAGTTTGGCAAAGGGGAAAAAATGTCTTTTGGAAGAAGTTCCAGTGTCTGGGAAGAGGGAGGAAAGGGCAGATGAAGAACAGCTGCTGAAAATGAGTACAGCGTGTCCAAGGTTTCCTGCAGCACCGCAGCCTGGAGAGAGCACCGCTGCTGAGGGCGGTTCCTGTATTGCACCTATAAGTTACAGGTTTGTGCTGGGAGGAGGCCAGCGGTAAGAGTATAACTAAAGGAGACCTTTCAGTAAACTGGATGCTAACCATTTGTATTGCCTTGTTAAAACGAAATAGTACCACCAAAAGGAAGACTGGCAAGTCATCTCTTGTTACATCTTGTGGAGACTCATTCTCTGAGGGGTGAAGCCCTGTGCCTTCAGCAAGTTCAGTCCTCACAGGACCTGTCAGTGGGTAGCTTTTGACAGGGCTCTACTGTCATGAAGAACAAAGAGGTTAAGAGGAAAAAAGGCAGTTGGAGAGTTTAAAACTTTTAGTATAACCAAGTCGATTGTGCTAATAATTCTCAGCATGTTAGAACAATGTGCAGCATATCAGCTGACAAGGGAAGGGACCTTGGTTTGGGATAGGATTCTTGGGCGGCAATCATAAGGATAGATAAATTAGATCCTGACCCAGTTCATTTGGAATAGTGTCCGTCTTGCACAAGGGGGTGATAATAAATAGGGAATAAAATTGGGACTTCTAGCATTTGTGAAAAGAAAGAACATTTTCTGAGACCTAATAGGTTGGTGTCCTACTGGCAGGAAAAAAGATAACTCCCCCTACCCTACCTTCTCCTAGTTATCGCCTTTTGAGATGAAAAAGAAAAGAATATTTCATGGAGCAGGCAAGATGGAAGAATTTTACACTATTACATGGATTTGGGGCCTGCAAGAGTAAACTGAATTCTTTAGATAGTGGTGGGGACATAGATGTGTAGGGCAGGAACTAGGAAGGCAGGTGGCACTGTGGAGTAAGCCTTGGGGTGGTGGGACAGAAACCCCAGAAACTCTTCTGTGTCAACCTCCCATTGTGATACAGAAATGTGGCCCCGAGGGTTATGTGGATACGGCTTATTGGGTCAGATGTGGACAGCTAAGCAACACTGTGAACCCATCAGGTTCTCTCTTTCAGAAACTAATACAATATTTGTGCAAAGTTATTGTGAAGAAACTTGAGTCAAAAGAACCAGAAAAGAAATTTAGAGTTGGGACCACTTCCAACTTGGACCTGAGGCTACAAGACTATAGACTTCCAACATATTAGCTAGAGAGCTGTGCTTCACCTGTAATTTGCTTGTGCACAAAGCAAAAAAAAAAAAGTCAGTCTTCAGAGGGACAAAGGGAAACAATGTACAGGAAGGGCAGAGATGAGAACTAGTAAAAGAAATATCTGAAAAGTTTAAAATTATTTGTTCTAATTCCTTTTTATGGCCATCCATATATCTGCCCTCAGCTTTCATTAGATACCTCTGTATCCTGATAATAGGGCTTCCCAGGTGCTGCCGTGGTAAAGAATCTGCCTGCCAACACAGAAGATGCAGGTTCGATCCCTGGGTCGGGAAGATGCCCTGGAGGAGAAAATGGCAACATACTCCAGTATTCTTGCCTGAAAATTCCATGGACAGACGAGCCTGGTGGGCTATGGCCTATGAGGTCACAAAGAGTCAGACATGACTGAGCACACACACTTCTCCACTTCATCCCTGTAATATATTCCTGTTCAACTTAAGAAAGCCTCTGTGAAAATCTGTTACATGCACAAAGGTTCTTAACCATATGGTAATTTTGCCCCTACACTGGCCAAATTTAGTGATTTGAGTCAGAAAGATGAAATTTGAAAAGGTAGACTTCCCTCAGTCCCTTAGACTCTAGGTAAGTAGAAACTGTAATCTAGGTATGACCTTTTGAGTGCTTCCTCAAAAATTCTGGATCTCCCTCCAGCACTTGGATCAGTAGGTATATGCAGTTCAGGAAGGGAACCCTGGTCCTGGTCTTTTTCTCCCCTTGGAGAACTTTCTGACCCTCTGTGTTCCCCAGTTGCTCCCAACTGGGGCCATCAGTTGCATAGAGTCCTCCAGTACTAATGCTTATGAGGTTTTCCTGGGACCCCAAGAGCTGGGCCCCTGTTCTGGGAAGGTGGCCCGGCAAGTAGATGCCTGGTGGTGGTTGAGTGACCAAGTCCTGAAGGGAATAGCCTCTGCTGGGCTTTAAAGCTTCAGTGGAACTATCCATATGAATTGACTTAGATTCTCCTTGTTAAAGGTGAAAAAGTTAAAATGCCAGTTTAAAAAACCCAAAGAGAATTGTGTGCTTTCAGATGAGTGAAAGATTTCCACATTGACAGAGAGTGAAAGACAGGGAAGAAAAGAAAATAATGACAAAAAACAGCATGAGTCCATACTATGGCAGGTCTAGGGAAATTGGATTCTATCTTCAAGGCAATGGCCAAGCACTGAAAACTGCTAGTAATTTGTATTATAAACAGTTACTCTGATTGTAGAGTGACTACAAGGGGGAAGTTGGGAAGCTGCTCAAAGGTGGTGGCCCTGAAGATGAAGAGCAATGGACTGACTCTAATGAGGTATGTAGGAGATGGGAGTGATGATAGATTTGATGAGAGGAAGATTGGGTTGCCAGGGTAACCTCTGGCTGAGCTGCTAGGTGCACAGCTGCCCCATTTCCTAAAGAGCAGTCTTATGAGACAGGCTGGAGGTGGAGGTAGGGGCGGCTGGTGGGGAAGAGACTAGGATGAGCGTAGGTGGAGCGCGAGGTGCCTGAGGGGCTTCTGAAAGGGCAGTGCACAGCGGAAGCTGGAGGCGTGTGACCGGAATGTCCAGGATAACATTATTCCCTCCCCTGGCAAAGTCATGTTGTTTGGCTGCCATTTCCCATCTGGAGAGCAGAACGTTGAGCCTGGACACATGCTTTCTCTGGTTAAAAATGGCTTCCCAATGCAGGAGACTAGGAATGCAGAAGTGGCTGATATGCACCAGAGAAAACGTCCATTTACTTTACACATTGACTCTGCCCCAGCCTGTGCCTCAAAGTGTAATTCAGAAATTTCAGACATGATGGTGTACAGACATTGTACACAAGCGTGTTCTTCTTGGACTGGCAGGAAAAATAAGTTTGCCCTTCACAAGCCATGGTCTGCCTTCAATATTGACACATTCACTTTCCTAACTTGGCTAGGAAAAATGGCTCCTTATCATTATATAAGGCAGACATGTTCAAATAACAGAATGTGTCTCTTACCCATAATATGCACTTCAGTATAGCCAATTAGCTGTGCAAATAACTACACAAACATACCAATATAAAATTGATATATTTTTTAATTTATTGAAACCTTTACCCATTTTCAGATGTCTTCTCTTAATTTAAACTGAATCTCTAAAGCAGGCAAATCTATGTATTTATTCTTTATTCTGAGAGAAATGGTGGCTTGGGGAAACTTCAGGGAGTAGCCCAGGAAGAATTTCCTTAAAAACTGTATTACTTATCTGATCAAGAAAGATTATTCAATTCTGAGTTTTCCTTCTGATTTTATGTTAATTAAAATTTTAGAAATTTAAATAACTTTAAATCCACATTGAATCTGAACAAATATTAGACAGTGTTATAAGTACAGCAGTTGAAGTGCCCTGGAAGGCATATGCTCTGATTATCTCTTCTGTGATGGGGCATATAAGAGGGAACTCTATTTCTGTTTATTTAGTGGTTTTCATACTTTGATACTTCGGAGGTATTCATTTTGATATTTGGCAAAACTAATACAATTATGTAAAGTTTAAAAATAAAATGAAATTAAAAAAAAAAAAATAAAATCTTTTTGACCTAAAACCTAATTCTGAGAATTCTGGCTGTCGGTCCCACACCTCCATTGCTTTATCTTGGGCTTCGTGCCTGGGAAAGAATAAAACATGAACTCTTGATGTTTCTGTGTGTCACAGTGTTTCCAATTCAAAATCCAAAAGGAAATAGAGAGAAATGATATGTATGAAACTTTCTATATTGCAGGGACTTGAGTATCCTCAAGTTTATCACAACAATACATCGAGCAACGGATCCCCATTTTTTGGATGAGGAAACTGACTCTCAGAAGGGGCATTTGTTGAATTTCACACTGCTGAGTGATGGGTGGAAACAGAAAACTGATCCCTTTGCTTCAATATTCACACCATTTCCGCTCTGCCAGAGGTTTCCTGATTGGGTTCCCAGAGCCCAGGGACAAGGGGAGACACGTTGGCCACCACACTGTGGGGAAGGTGTGGAGAAAAAAGGCTGCCTGACAAGATGTTGCTTCCCTGTGTTCATTTCAAGCAGAGCAGTTCTGCCTTTAATTTTTTACTTACTGTGTACACTTAAAATTATTACCCAGGAAAATGGTGTCCACTACTTAAAAGTTATTTTGCAAGATGTTGCACTGTAAAAATGAACTCTGAAGCTCATGAATGAGAAAGCTAGAGAGTCATAAAGAAAAATAGCACCACTTCTGGACATCATAAACTCTCCATAACACTATTTATATTTAAACTTATTTGGTGGCCTTTTTCTCCAGGTATTTATTGACAAATGATTAATAGGAAATTGTTTTCCTATCTGTGTTTCTATGTTTTTAAGGTTAATATACGGGACTCTGAAATACTGAAAGAGAGATGTCTGTATATGCCTGAGAGCAAGGTAATAGATAAAGACTACTATGGAGTGTGGGCTTCCCTGGTGGCTCAGCAATAAAGAATCCACCTGCAGTGCAGGAGATCTGGGTTCTATCCATGGGTCGAGATGGAGTAGGAAATGGAAACTCACTTCAGTATTCTTGCCTGGAGAATCCCAGGGACAGAGGAGCCTGGTGGGCTACAGTCCATGGGGTCACAGGTGTCAGACGGGACTGAACCACCTCCACCACCGTGGAGTGTAGAGGAAATGGAGCCATTTTACAGGGAAAAAAAAAAATCAGAAAATTGTAGGTTAACTAACCTTGGTTCAGAGACCAGGGAATGCATTGAAGGAGGTAAAGATTCTGATTGAAAGCAATTCTCAGTGGATGTCTGGCTGGAATTCCTGGCTTTAACCTAACTTTTAATTTTTAATCAACTCTATTGAGGTATAATTGACTTGAGGCTATGTAATCCTGACTTCTAAAGAAACTGCTTCTTTTATATCCACTGCAGTGGGACATGGCCCAAATTATTTCTTGAGACAAAGACGATCACTGCTCTTTGATGGGTGTTCTAAAGTGTGGTCACCTGGGGGCCTTTCACAGATGCAGATACTCAGGCCCCACCTACAGACCTACAGACTGGAAACTGGGTGGGGCCCAGCAGCCTGTGTTTTCCTGAGCTCCCAGATGCTTTAATTCACAGTAGAGTTTGAGAATCCCTGTACGGGAGCTGGCCTTTGACCTGGCATAGCCAATCTGGACACTGGCCAGAGGAGGGTTGGCATTGCTGAATTTGTTCTAGACGTAATGCTATGAACAAAGCTAGAGCTTCCTGAATTGGCATGAGAAACCTGGAAGATATCAACCAGCTGTTAGCAGAAAAAAGCAGAGGAAACACTTAAATAGAAGAAGAGATCAAGAGTCAAGAGTCATGCCATAGCTCACTTCTACAAGTTCTGTTGATGAAAGGGTGAGGTTCCACACATATTCTCACAATCAGCTTCCATTATGTGAGGTATCTCATGACCAAAAGAGCTGAAACCATCTTGTCCTCAGCAGTTCAGAGTGTACATAGAAGGGAGAGAATCATATAAATGAGTAATTATTTGAGCCAAAAACTTGGAGAGGGGGATAAAGAAGCAGTCTTAATTTTGAGAAAATGAAGACTCAAAGAATTTTTTCATATTAAGAAGATAATGATAATGTGCACAGAGAGGTCTCCAAAGAAAAATCTCATTCAGACACACAAATGTCTTCTGCAGATCAGGTAACCAGAAGTTACATGTCTTCATAATGACATAGACTAATAAACAGTATATGTTGTGCACTTAAGTATGTAGGATGCTGTTTTATGCGTCTGTGTGTGAATATATATATATATATGCATGTGTGTACATATGTGTGTGTGCTAAGTCACCACGGTTGTGTCCAACTTTTTGTGACCCTATGGACTGTAGCCTGCCAGGCTTCTCTGTCCATAGGACTCTCCAGGCAAGAATACTGGAGTGGTCGCCGTGCCCTCCTACAGGGGATCTTTCTGACCCAGGGATCAAACCAATGACTCTTATGTCTCCTGCATTGGCAGGCTGGTTCTGTACCACTAGCGCCACCTGGGAAGCCCAAGTGGCATATATGTGTATATCTGGTGTCTGAATTCACTTAAATCATGTAGTAACCTGACCATGTTTATACTGTTACTGTATTTGTTTTATAGAGGATAACACTAAGGTAGGGGAGAATTAATTACCTTGCCCAAGGACACACACATCATCTGTTATGAAGTAGGGATTTGCACCCCGGCAACCTGGCACCAGATCTTGTGCCATCAACTACAATGTTATATTGCTTCTTGATGGAAGTTATTAAAATTAATCCTCTATGTTTGAGAGTCTATAAATTGCTTATTTGTCTCTATGGCAACCATATGCAAAGCCCTGTGCTTCTAGACTCTCATTTGAAATCACCACTAACCAAAAGAGCCACATGGCTCCTGCATGTCCCACCAGACATGTGCACGTGATTATGTTTTATATGTGACTCCTAACCTCTTCATCAGACCAAGGTCCCATATGGAGAACTCTGCTTTTACTTCATATAGGAATTATTTACATCTGATTTCCTAGTTGTAATCTGGAACAAAAGAGGGAGGAAGGGAAGAAAGTAGGTACTGTCCTCCTCTTTCTAGATCATGAACGTATTAAAGTTTTGTCATGAAATAGTGTGAAACCTGGACTTCCTCAATGGCTCAGCAGTAAAGAATCCGCCTGCAATGCAGCAGACACAGGTTCAGTCCCTGAGTTGGGAAGATCCCCTGGAGGAGGAAATGGCAACCCACTCCAGTATTCTTGCCTGGAGAATCCCACGGGCAAAAGAGCCTGGGGGGCTTTTGTCCCTGGGGTCACAAAGAATAAGACACAACCGAGCAACTGAGCATGTGTGTGAAACATAAGAGGTTTTCCTAAAGGTAGAGGGACATTTCTCACCTCCATAAGGATAGCATACTCCTGAATAGATTCTGAGAAGGGGATGCCCCTCCTAAGCTATTGGTGATCAGTGCTTTCATGTATTTTTTAATACAGGTTAGTTCAGTATATACATATACACATAAAATATATTTATTAAATATATAGTATTATATATTATGTTTTTGTATTAACTCTAAATGAAAAGGGTACAGTGTTACATAGGAACACAATGGTAGAGCAGAGGCTAGGGGCTGAGTCTTTAATTTCTTTTTTTTTCTTACTGCAATCTTCACTGATCGTCTGTGATACGCCAGAAACTATACCTATACAGGGGGCTTCCCAGGCAGCGCTAGTGGTAAAGAATCTGCCTGCCAGTGCAGGGGATATGAGAGACCTGGGTTCTATCTCTGGGTGGGGAAGATCCTCTGGAGGAGGACATGGCAACCCACTACAGTATTCTTGCCTGAAGAATCACACAGACAGAGGAGCCTGGCACGCTACTGTCCATCGGGCCACAAAGAGTCAGACAGGACGGAAGAGACTTAGCCGGCAAGCACACATATATGTGTGAAACTTAGGCCACAGCAGGATCTCCAGCGCTCTGGGAGGGTAGACTGCTGAACCTCTGCCTACTCAGAGTCTCATTGCAAGAGTTGGATGGCTCCGGGAAGCCCTAGTAGGCTGTGGACCTCAACCCTGCTCTGGAAGGACTGAGGAATGCCCCTATCAGGTGTGACCTGGCCTCCATCCTTGGTTATCCTCGAATGTTCTTCCCATCAATACCTCCCTTTAGTGTGAGCTCAAAGGCCCTGTTCTAGTCATAATTACAAATGCTGTGAAAACCATGTGTGTGTGTCCTTACGCATATGTAAGTGGGTTGGTGAATGAATGGAAGGGATGTCAAAGAGGGAAGTGAAAACATTTAAAGTACAGATAAAAGGAATCAAGGATAAGTATCTGACTCCCAGCTCAAGATATGCTTCTCAAAAGTTTTCTATTTAGAAGCCCTCCTTAGTATGTCGGGTAACCCACATTTTCCTCAGGGTCTGACCTAGTGGCAATGGATTGTGCGTTCTCAACAGGCTGCTCAGTCTGAACCACCGAATATCTTTTTGTCTGGTGAGCAAAAGGGATGATCATTTCAGAATTCCTAATTGGCATGCAGCAAGTGCCTGTTTAATTAATCTCAATGTGAACCACATATGGTTACAACTTTTCAAGTAAAAAAAATAAGATACTCTGGTGAAGAAATTAGATGTCTCAAGGAGCAACCATTTGCAGATAAAAGGCTGTAGAGACATTAAAATTTGATCGTGAGCTCATTGCTTTGTATAATTTATATTATGGAATCATTAGATTCATTTCCTTGAACATAATATTACATATTATACAGACTGGTTAATGGACTCCCTTTTTAGAAAATGTTATCATATACAGCTCTCCATTTCCTTACCATTAAAAAATGATCCCCTTTTCTTTCCATTTAGCATAAATCAAATCAAAATATGATGTATTTAATACTATGGTAGTAAGATGTAATTACAAAAACGATGAAGACTGCAACTGTACTGGATACTAGTATTACAGTGTATAAAAAGTTATATATATTATTTATTATTAATAAAACAATTTAAATAAAAATAATAATGTCATGAACAAAAAGCTAAGTAAAACTATACTAGCAACTGGGAGAAATGCCACTAGGTGGAGCCCATGGTTTCTACGATTTAGGGTAAATGTCCTCAACCAATCTGGTGATAAGTGTTTTCTAGCTGTTGAATCTCACTGTTGTTAGGGACCGTCATTAGGCTGATATACTGGACGGTCTTTTAGCTACTGCAATTAGGAAATGGGCAATTTGAAGACGATCAATCCACTTTTCTTTCTGAACAAGTACATAAAAGAATGTGCTATCAGTCCATTTCTGGAAATTAAGAGTAATTTAAACTGATTTTCTGGAAAAGAATAATCGATAATTGGATAATATTATAGCAAAGAAAGTTGCTATGGGGAATACTTATGGAAAGGCAGTTTTCTTATATTAGTGAGCATCAAATGTCCACTTCTAAAAATTTTGCAAGAAAATTATAATAAGAACACACTCTAAAATGTATTAGTTACAGGGCAGAAAAAAGAAACCCATTTAAAAAGATTACTTAGATTAGCTTCAACAAGCAATTACAATCTGTTAAGCGGATTCCAGGAAAAAATTTAAATGCAGTACAGTTATACTCTAGTAGCTATTCTAAAATAATAAGTGAATAACTTTCCATACTGATGATACAGATAAGCCTTTTAAGAAAGATTTTAGATTACTGCCTTCACAGTCATTCTTTTTATGTTGAATTTCTTTTTTAAAAGTTTAAAAGCTTTATTAAGGAATAATTAACATAAATATACTGTGTAAACTCAAATTTTAGAATTCAATAAGTTTTCACACACACACAGGAAACCATCATGTCGAAAAGATGGTGAACATATTTCTCTGCCTTAAAAGTTTCCTTGTCTCCTTCCCTGCCTTCTCTGCTGTCCATGCCCCCATCCCAGCCCATGACCAATAATCTGTTTTCTGCCACTTAGTTTTCATTTTTGTATGGATTCATCCAGTATGAACAGTTTTGTTTTGTTTTTTGTTTTTTTGCAGGTGGCTGACTTCTTTCATTCAAAATAAATATTTTGAGATTCATCTACATTGTTGAATGTGTCAGTAGTTCATTCATTTCTATCGCTGAGTAGTATTTTCAAGTTTGGGTATACCACAATATGTTTCTTTGTTCATTTGTTGATGGACATTGTTTTTTTTTCCAGTTTGGAGTTATTACAAATAAAACTTCTATGATCGTTCATGCATGAATTTGGTAGAAACAAATATTTCCTTTTCTCTTTGTTGTGTGAATGCAAGGCATCTGTTTAACTCTGTATGACACTGAAGCTGTTTTCCAAATTGGTTATGTCATTTTTCTTCTCTCATGTATAATAAAGCAGATAGAGATTTCCATTTCATGGACATTAATAAAATCAATGAATATCATGAGTTACTTAAGTTGGGAGTAAAAGAACACTCTTGCCTTTCTTTCTTTTTAATACTACACTATCTTCTATGACGGTATTGCATTTGTCTCCTGTATACTGTGGAGGGGCAGAAATAAATTTATCATCACTACCTTTAAAATAATTGAGTATGATAAATAACTTAAACATCACTGGGCAATTTATGGGAAAAAGAAAACAGCAAATAGGGTTTTTATTTCTCCAAAATGCAAACATGATTAAACACCCTAGAACTGTAGGAAGGTTGTGTGCTTCATAATTTTGTTGCTTTAGTTTGTAATGAATACATATCTCAAAAAAATTAGATCCGTTTCTGTTTTAATGTTGTAAATTCAGGCCATGTGTTTTTACTCCTTATTGAAAAAAAATTCAATCACTGTATTTCCAGCAGAAAAGTTTCTCATAAAATTTTTCCAGATATTAACTTCTCCAACAGCATCTTGTCATATTTGTAGCATGTCATGGTCTTTATTCAAATAAGTTACACTGGTCACAGTTTAAATTGTACTTTGTTATATTTTTGGAAAAAAATAGCCTTATGCTTTTAAATTAATGAAAATGCACTGTAAAAAAGAAGGTTCAGTTAAATATTTTGAAAATATTCCATTATTTACCAACTCTGTGGCCTTATATAAACTACTTTTCTATGTTGGCATCTGTGAAATGAAAATAATACTTCTGTACACGCTTTTTGAGAATTAAGGAAATTAAAACATATAAAGTACTTGAAAAGTGCTGGTCATATAGTAATTACTCAATATTAGTTTTTATTATTTCTAAAGATCTTACACGTGCGTGCCCACCCTCCCTCTCTCTCTCTCTCTCTCTCTCTCTCTCTATATATATATATATGTATATATAGGCTTCCCAGGTGGTGCTAGTGGTAAAGAACCTGCCTGCCAATGCAGGAGATGTAAGAGACATGGATTCAATTCCTGGGTCAGGAAGATCCCCCAAAGTAAGAAATGGAAACCCACTCCAGTATTCTTGCCTGGAGAATCCCATGGACAGAGGAGCCTGGCGGGCTACAGTCCATAGAGTCACAAAGAGTTAGACCCGACTAAAGTGACTTAGCACACACACACATATATATATGATAGTGATACATAAGTCTTTATTGAGAACAAAAATATGTGTAAAGAAATGTGTTCAGAAACCCTTTCTTGCCTTCTTATCTGTGGTTGTCTGTCAAGACCATCCCTGTACTACCCTTAAAATATTTGAGTTAGAACTTTTAAACATCTCTAGATTCTCAATGACTAGAACTATTAGATTCTCAAAGAACTTGAGTGATTTCTTTTTGGTTTCTTAAATATATTTCCTGACCCACTATGATGAGTTTGTTGAGTGTTAATCCTTTGAAATATGAAGATTACGTCTGTTAAAATGAACTACATTTAAATCTATTTAATTTATAATTTATTTAAATGTGTGAGTATGTATCACTTTGGTTACAAAAGTAAGAAACCATTACTTCTTTCAAAGACAGAACAAGTCTATGCATAATAATTTTTTTCAGTTTCAAACCTATTGGACTGATAGATAAAAGAGTACCAAGAGTTAAATAAATGAAGGAAAATATTCAAAACAAAGGAGAAGTTTCTGTGACCCAGCAACAAACAGGAATTGTAAGAGGTTTGTGTAGGCAGGAAACCCCTGGTGGTAAGGTGGGGCTGAATCTCTGTGGCTGCAGAAAGCTAAATCAGTATAAGGCCAGAGGGCTAAGACTCCAGGCTCAGTGAGGGGCAGTGAGGGGACCACTGATCTGGTGAGGCGCCACAGCCTAACTCCTCTTACCTAAGCTCATGGGCCATCAGCATCTCAAGTCTTGGTTGCAATGTGTGGGATCTAGTTCCCTGACCAGGGATCAAACCTGGAACACCTGCATTGGGAGCTCAGAGTCTTAGCCAGTGGACCACCAGAGAAGTCCTCAAGTTTTCAATTTTTAAAACATAAAATAATCCGGTATTACTGTATCATTTTTGCAACTGTAATTCGATTCTGTTTTAAGATGGTGTCAAAGCAAGGTGAACGTTCTTATTAAGAGCTCTTCATATTGTGAGAAATGCAGCCTAGTGTGACAGCAAAGAGCACAGACTGGGGAATTAGATTGTCCAGGATCGAATCTTAGCTCTGCCACTTCTAGTGTGTGATTCTAGGTCTCAGTTTCAACCTTTTTAACATATAAATAATAGCAGTGCCTACAGCATAGAGTTGTGTGAGTATAAAATAAGTATTCACTGAGAAGTCAGCCCCCAGCAAAAACTACGTAAAGTTTGTTATTACTGAAAAAATTTGTCCATCCTCTATATGTGAAGCATCTAAATAGGTCAAGTTTTTGAGAAAGTGGCTTTAACATGAAATGGTTATTTGCCAACTCTTATATTCAATTTTATATGTATTATCTTTTTTCTTAGACTTCAATTCTGATTATTAAACATCTAAGTGAATGATGACCCTGGGTTGAAGTCTCAGCAAAAATAGACATCACCTTTCCACGTCAGGTAAGAAAGTTGATGCACAGCTTTACTTTTGGAAAGTATGTCTCTTTTTAATGGAATTCATTAGCTCCAGCAAATTGTGAGAATTGAGAGTTCAAGTCCCTAAGTGGGCTCTGTTCTCCTCCCAACTTGCTGTGCCTACATTCTGTATGCTCTTCTAGGTGATACCCTCCTTCACCAGGTCCCTCACTCTGCAGATCTAGACATTTTCCTGTTGCTTCCTTCTTCCTTACCCACCCCCACCCGAATCCAATCACCCATTCTAAACTCTGCCCATTTTATTTCAAACACTTTTCAACCTTGGACCCTTTTTTTACATAGTATCACTGTCCTTGTAGAGTTTCTCATCATTCCTCAAATGGCCAGTGCTTCCAGCCACCCAACCAGGCTCCCTGCCAGCTGCCTTGACCCCCGAATCCATCTGCCTCCCAGCTGCTAGAGAGATCTCTGCAAACAAAAGCCTGTCAGAGGCTCTGCGTGGCTGCTCTGGGATAAAGTTTCCTATCTCTGTTGAAGCATCCAGCCTTCTTTTCCAGCTTCTCATGTGCTGCTCTCACATCTACAGGAAATGAAAGTTACCCACACTCTTGGTATTTTTTTTTTTTTCTCTCTCATGTATGTGCCTTTTCTCATTTTGTCGGTCTGCCTGGAATGCCCTCATCCCTCCTTCCACTCCCACCAGGGTCATCCTATCACCACAATGCCTAACTGATTACTGTGGCTCTTTGAAGATTTATTTCCTGCAGTGACTTCTATAAAAAAAAATATATATATATAAGCCTTCCCCGAAGTTCCAGGGCAGGTTTAGGTGCTGATGCTCTAGGCTCCCAGAGTACTTGGTGTTTGTGTTTTGCCCTTGTGAATAATTTTTTTTTCTGGCAAAATGACTTCCAGACTAAATTATTCTTGATTTTTTCCAAAGGATTACATTTGATTATTAGAATACAATGTGCTAGACTTTGAGGTTTAATTATAAAACACAATTCACTATTAGCATTTAAATAAAAGCCTTTAATATATGTAAATTAGAGTTCAAAGTATATAAAGAATTTACATATTACCACTGTTTATATTTTAAATAAAAGAAAATATATGGTGTTAACAGTAACATGACATTATGATACTACTATTTGTGTAGGGGTGTGTGTGTGTGTGTGTGTGTGTGTGTGTGTGTGTAGAGTGGGGAGTAATGAGGAGCTCCAACGAACTGTAAGAATAAAATTTCTGAAACAGTTTTTGGCTTTGTTCCTCTTTCCCACCAGTCTTTCCTCTATCAGCAGCTGCAGAGAGTTTAAGCAGAACTTCTTGGTCCAGTGACCATTCAGATGCATTACATCACAAACTAATAAAAACCAATCTGCCACATGTTTGGAGGGTCTTATAATGTCTTATGAAAGGCTTGGGAAAATTTGATTCTGTGTGTCATATGGCAAGAAGATATGATAAATATACAATTAAGTATGCTTTGTTATTTAATATTGGTTCAAATAGAGAAGTTCTAGAATAGCTTCCATTTTTGCTTCAGTCTCTCTTCAGCATTTATCTTTTGTTGAGAGCAGCAACCAAGGGATATGTGTTTTCATTTTCTCAGTGTTTCATTTTGTGCTAGCACATAGTAGGTACTCAATTCGATTATTCTAATAAACAAGTTAACAAATTAAATAAATACATGAGTGATTTAGAAATTCAATCAATACTTGTTTAATAAGAAATTAAGTCACCAAATGCTATCCTATTAGTATTCATGCCAGACAACAAACTAAATAAAGAAATTTCAAAACTATATTCAATATTATCCCATTGTATTTGTTGAAAGTTCTTGTATTTGGTCATCATCCCTGAGAAATGAAAAGAGTTGGTTCTGAATTCAGTTCAAATTTTGAAGTGTTGAAATTGACCCCAGATAATAAAAAATTATGATTTGGTTTTATCTTTGCTCTTCAGTTACCTAAGTTGAAGGTTTGGTGAATAAAGCATAACTGCATACATTTTATACTTAAAGTCTAAAGCCCTACATCTGTCACCCTCATCCTTTAGTGTTCTTTAACCCAAAAAACTAATCATTATTTTCATGCTTTGAGTAAAAGGGAAAGAAAATATTTAAACATCAATTACTCCTTTTTAAAAACTCATTCTTTGCCTAAATGGAAACTATTATAAGTGGATAGAATAACCTGGGGGAATTTTAGAGTTTCTAAATCCATATAAGGTATAAGGTACACTCAATCAAAACTTGCGTGCTGAATCCAAACGACAAATGGCTCATTTCAACATAATTTGGATTATAATTTGACCATTAAGTTTTAAAAAAATAATGGAATGTTGTTCATCTTGTAATACTTTTTCTTTGTGTGTAACGGTTATTAACTCAGGAATTTGAGATTGTTTACAAAAAATTGCAAATGTTTAACAAGATACATTTTTTTCCTGTTGACTATTAAATGATCACTTTTGATTCCCACCCTCTCATCCCCACCACATAATCAATTTGCTATATGGTTGGAATATATAAAGATTTAGTAAAAACAGTTGAAGATCTATGGATGTCCTCGTGTATTTTGAATTATTGCTTCTCAAGGTGTCGAAGAGTTGACTCATTGGAAAAGACTCTGATGCTGGGAGGGATTGGGGGCAGGAGGAGAAGGGGATGACAGAGGATGAGATGGTTGAATGGCATCACCAACTCAATGGATGTGAGTCTGAGTGAACTCCAGGAGTTGGTGATGGACAGGGAGGCCTGGCATGCTGCGATTCATGGGGTCGCAAAGAGTCGGACACGACTGAGCAACTGAACTGAACTGAACTGACTGAAGGTGTTAATGGAAATTATACACCCTCATAAAAATTCTAGCATTTTTTTTGGTTTTGTTAAGAAGGAAAGAAATTATATTATTGGTTATACTGAGAAACTTACTTGTAATTTCCTTCTTTGAGAGATTGGAGAGTTTATTTGAGTCAACATAGTAACTGAATAGCATGAATGTTTCTCTTCTCACTAGGTGTATAACTAGGAATGACTAGATATTTGGATATTTATTTATAATTTGGAAGAAAATCTCATTAATATTTTAAGTAATTCAAATAAATTCAGTTCAGTTCAGTTCAGTCGCTCAGTCGTGTCCGGCTCTTTGCGACCCCGTGAATCGCAGCATGTCAGGCCTCCCTGTCCGTCACCAACTCCCAGAGTTCACTCAGACTTATGTCCATCCAGTCGGTGATGCCATCCAGCCATCTCATCCTCTGTCGTCCCCTTCTCCTCCTGTCCCCAATCCCTCCCAACATCAGAGTCTTTTCCAATGAGTCAACTCTTCGCATGAGGTGGCCAAAGTACTGGAGTTTCAGCTTTAGCATCAGTCCTTCCAAAGAACACCCAAGACTGATCTCCTTTAGAATGGACTGGTTGGATCTCCTTGCAGTCCAAGGGACTCTCAAGAGTCTTTTCCAATACCACATTTCAAAAGCATCAATTCTTTAGCACTCAGCTTTCGTCACAGTCCAACTCTCACATCCATACATGACTACTGGAAAAACCACAGCCTTGACTAGACGGACAAATAAATTACTGAGGATCAAAAAATAAAACAAAACCAAAAGCCCTTTCACTCTTCCAAAAATTTTAATGCACCCAAGGAAATTATCGGAGAAGGCAATGGCACCCCACTCCAGTACTCTTGCCTGGAAAATCCCATGGATGGAGGAGCCTGGTGGGCTGCAGTCCCTGGGGTCGCTAAGAGTCGGACACGACTGAGAGACTTCACTTTCACTTTTCACTTGCATGCATTGGAGAAGGATATGGCAACCCACTCCAGTATTCTTGCCTGGAGAATCCCAGGGATGGGGGAGCCTGGTGGGCTGCCGTCTATGGGGTCGAACAGAGTCGGACACGACTGAAGAGACTTAGCAGCAAGGAAATTACAACATTTGCTACAAAATACATCATCATATCCTAGATTTAGGTTAGAGTTGTATTACATGATTATCCTGAAATTCTGAGAATTCATGAGCAATATATCTGGAAAACCCCAAGAAAGTACATTCAGGCAATACAGGCATATATGGGGTGGTTCCAGTTATTTCATATTCCTAATTAAATAATTCTTGCACATTTAAATACCATTTGTGTGTGAATTCGAACATTGTCTCATCACAATAACAAAAATCCTTCAAATAGTAGCTGAAATAAATACACTCATAAAGACCTACTAGAGCTGGTGTTTCCTGCCCATGTTCTCATTCCTTTTGTCTCCCTGCTCTGCTATCCTTGTGTGTTCATTTGTCCTCTTCACACAAAGGGCTTCATGCTTCCATCTCTCTCATTCTCTACTACTGAATACATTTGGTTGCCCTGAACCATGCTGAGTTCTTTGGTCAAGGTAGGTTTATCTTCAGACCTTTGCCCTCAAATTTTTTTTTCCCCTTTTCTTTTCTCTTCATGTCTGACTAACTTCTACTGATCCTTCAGACCTCAGCTGAGACAGTGCCCACTTCTGGGAAGTCTTTCCTGATTACCAAATTCTAGTTTCAATTCCCTCCTAATTCTTCATCTTTGAAGGCACTGTATTTCCACTGCCATATATCTTGGCTATTGGGCATACTAAACTACTTGTTCTGTGAAGACAGAGACTTTGCTAATCTTGTTCACTGCTTTGTCCCCGTGCTTAACTTGATAGTAGAAGATATTTAGGAATTTAATTAAGTATATTCTTATTTTGTAGCATTTAGAATAAAACTCTAAATATGGATGCAATAATTCTAAACTTTTAGTAGCTTTGATATACTCATTCATCCATTTTTCATTTCATAAATAGGCATTGTGTCCCTATCATGTGACAAGAAGTCTGTTTAGCAGTGGGGTTCATGGACTGTGCATTAAGAAAATAACTAACAGAGATATACAAGTGCTAGAATTGTTCAGAATGAGTAGTCAGTTTTACTTGGCGAACTCAATGATAATTCTCTAGAGTAATAAAAATTTAGGTCATTTGAGCAAAACTTTTCCTGTCTTTATCACAGAATTCTGGCATATAAAATAATGCCCAACACGTTGTAGCTTACTAAGTTTGTTAAATAAAGGAATAAATCATTCAAGAGTAAGGGTGAAAGTGGGATGATTTCACATTAACACATAAACTGCTTTATATATAAATATGAAACTCTTCAGTTCAGTTCAGTTGCTCAGTCATGTCCAACTGTTTGTGACCCTGTGGATTGCAGCACGTCAGGCTTCCCTGTCCATCACTATCTCCCGGAGCTTGCTCAGATTTATGTCCATTGAGTCGGTGATGCCATCCAACCATCTCAGCCCCTTTTGTCCCCTTCTCCTCCTGCCTTCAATCTTTCCCAGCATCAGGGTCTTTTCTAATGAGTCAGTTCTTCACATCAGGTGGCCAAAGTACTGGAGTTTCAGCTTCAGCATCAGTCCTTCCAATGAATATTCAAGACTGATTTCCCTTAGGATTGACTGGTTTGATCTTGCTCTCCAAGGGACTCTCAAGAGTCTTCTCCAACACCAAAATTCAAAGGCATCAATTCTTTGGTGCTCAGCTTTCTTTGTAGTCCAACTCTTACATCCATACATGACTACTGGAAAAACCATAGCTTTGACTAGATGGACCTTTGTCAGTGAAATAATGTCTCGGCAAAGTAATGTATTAAGAGAGTAGTAATCTCTTAAAAATGTAGATTAAAATGTACTTAATTATATGGATACTTGAGCTGAAGATGTGTCCCTACTTGAAGATACCTGGATAATTCTCTACCTTCTGACAGAACTGAATTTTCTAGCCTGTTTCCAGATTATGGATCTATGGTATAAAAAGTGGTATTTATGCCAGGTAATATTGATATTGTTTTCTATTCTGAATTTAAAACCTCTGTGGAACAAAAAGCATTTATAATACCCTATTGATCAATTCATCCCTTGTGTTAACTACTGCTGTGAAAAAATTATCAGGTTATTGTGCAGAGTGTAAGGGTCAGTTTGAGGCATTATAAGCAGTGAGTTTAGATTATATAATCTAGAGACTGGTTTATAAAAAGAAGACTAGGGAAAAGAGCATTGGAAGCAATTGAACACAAATGTATACTCACTTTAACATGTTAACACTTTATGTGTTAATTTACATAAACACATCTAGATTTATGCATTGGGACATAGAACTTAATAGCCAATAGGCTTCCTAGGTGGCTCAGTGGTAAGAAATCCACCTACCAATGCAGGAGATGCAGGAGATTTGAGTTCGATCCCTGGATTAGGAAGATCTCTTGGAGGAGGTAATGGCAACCCAGTCTAGTATGCTTGCTTGGAGAATCCCATGGATAGTGGATCCTGGTGAGCTAGAGTCCATGGAGTATTGGGCCGATGAATCAAGGTAAATTGGAAACAGTCAAACAGGAGATGGCAAGAGTGAACATTGATATTTTAGGAATCAATTAACTGAAATTAACTAAATTAATCCATTAACTAAAATGGACTGGAATGTGTGAATTTCATTCAGGTGACCATTATATTTACTACTGTGGGCAAGAATCCCTTAAAAGAAGTGGAGTAGCCCTCATAGTCAACAAAAGAGTCCAAAATGCACTTCTTAGGTACAATCTCAAAAATGACAGAATGATCTCTGTTCATTTCCAAGGCAAACGATTCAATATCACAGTAATCCAAGTCTATGCCCCGACCAGTAATGCTGAAGAAGCTGAAGTTGAATGGTTCTATGAAGACCTACAAGACTTTCTAGGACTAACACCAAAAAAAGGTGTCCTTTTTATCATAGGGGACTGGAATGCAAAAGTAGGAAGTTAAGAGATACCTGGAGTAACAAGCAAGTTTGGCCTTGGAGTACAAAATGAAGCAGGTCAAAGGCTAACAGAATTTTGCCAACAGAACACACTGGTCATAGCAAACACCCTCTTCCAACAACACAAGAGATGATGCTACACATGGACATCACCAGTTGATCAATACTAAAATCAGATTGATTATATTATTTACAGCCAAAGATGGAGAAGCTCTATACAGTCAGCAAAGACAAGACTGGCAGCTGACAGTGGCTCAGATCATGAACTTCTTATTGCAAAATTCAAACTAAAATTGAAGAAAGTAGTGGAAACCACTAGGTCATTCAGGTATGACCTAAATCAAATCTCCTCTGACTACACAGTGGAAGTGAAAAATAGATTCAGTGGATTAGATCTGAGATTAGATAGACAGAGTCCCTGAAGAACTATGGAGAGAGGTTCATAACATTGTACCAGAGGCAATGATCAAAATCATTCACAAGGGAAAAAAAATGCAAAAAGGCAAAATGGTTCTCTGAGACCTTAAAATAGCTGAGAAAAGAAGAAAAGCTAAAGGCAAAGGAGAAACAGAAAGATATATCCATCTGAATGCAGAGTTCCAAAGAATAGCAAGGAGAGATAAGAAAGCATTGTAAGTGAACAATGCAAAGAAATAGAGGAAAATAATAGAATGGGGAAAAGAAGAGATTTCTTTAAGAAAATTAGAGATACCAAGGGAACCTTTCACTCATAGCTCAGTTGGTAAAGAATCTGTCTACAATGCAGGAGACCCAGATTCAATCCCTGGTTCAGGAAGATACCCTGGAGAAGGAAATGGAAACCCACTCCAGTATTCTTACCTGGAGAATCACATGGAGAGAGGAGCCTGGCAGCTATGGTCCACGGGGTCACAAGAGTCGGATGCGACTTGGCAATTAAACTACCAACCACCAAGAGGACATTTCATGCAAAGATGGGCACAATAAAGGACAGAAACGGTGTGGACTTAACAGAAGCAGAAGTTATTAAGAAGAGGCGGCAAGAATACCCAGAAGAGATATACAAAAAAGATCTTAATGACTCAGATAACCACTATGGAGTTAATACTCACCTAGAGCCAGACATCCTGGAGTGTGAAGTCAAGTGGGCCTTAGGAAGCATCACTACAAGCAAAGTTAGTGGAGATGATGGAATGCCAGCAAAGGTATTTCAAATCCTAAAAGACATTGCTGTGAAAGTGCTGCACTCAATATGCCAACAAATTTGGAAAACTCAGCAGTGGCCACAGGACTGGAAAAGGTCAGTTTTCATTCCAATCCCAAAGAAAGGCAATGCCAAAGAATGCTCAAACTATCACACAATTGCACTCATCTCACATGCTAGCCAGGCTAAAATTCTTCAAGCCAGACTTCAACAGTATGTGAACCATGAACTTCCATATGTTCAAGCTGAATTTAGAAAAGGCAGAGGAACCAGAGATCAAATTGCCAACATCCAATGGATCATCAAAAAAGCAAGAGAGTTCCAGAAAAACATCTACTTCTGCTTTATTGACTACACTAAAGCCCTTGACTGTGTGGATCAGAAGAAACTGGAAAATTCTTCAAGAGATGGAAATACCAGACCACCTGACCTGCCTCCTGAGAAATATTTATGCAGGTCAAGAAGCAACAGTTAGATCCAGACACGGAACAATGGAGTGGTTCCAAACTGGGAAAGGAGTACACCAAGGCTGTATATTGTCACCCTGTTTATTTAACTTATATGGAGAGTACATCATGCAAAATACCAGGCTGGAGGAAGCACAAGATGGAATCAAGATTGCTGGGAGATATTTCAATAACCTCAGATATGCAGATGACACCACCTTTATGGCAGAAAGTGAAGAGGAACTAAAGAGCCTCTTGATGAAGGTGAAAAAGAAGAGTGAAAAAGCTGGCTTAAAACTCAACATTGAAAAAATGAAGATCCTGGCATCTGGTTCCATCACTTCATGGCAAATAGATGGAGAAACAATGGAAACAGTGAGAGACTTTATTTTCTTGGGCTCCAAAATCACTTCAGATGATGACTGCAGCCATGAAATTAAAAGATGCTTGCTCCTTGGAAGAAAAGTTATGACCAACATAGTCAGCATATTACAAAGCAGAGACTTTGCCAACAAAAGTCCGTCTAGTCAAAGCTATGGTTTTTCCATAAGTCATGCATGGATGTGAGAGTTGGACCATAAAGAAGGTTGAATGCCAAAGAATTGATGCTTTTGAACTGTGGCATTGGAGAAGACTCTTAAGAGTCTTCAAGAGTCTTGAAGTCTTCAAGAGACTCAAGCGAGTCCCTTGGATGGCAAGGAAATCCAACCAGTCCATCCTAAATGAAGTCTGTTCTGAATGTTCCTTGGAAGGACTGATGTTGAAGCTAAAGCTCCAATACTTTGGCCACCTGATGTGAAGAGCTGAATCATTTGAAAAGACCCTGATGCTGGGAAAGATTGAAGGCAGGAGGAGAAGGGGATGACAGAGGATGAGATGCTTGGATGACATCACCAACTCAATGGACATGAGTTTGAGCAAGTTCTGGTAGATGGTGAAAAACAGGGAAGCTTGCCATGCTGTAGTCCATGAGGTTGCACCGAAGATGAGCAGGAGCAGCTCTTGGAACTCCTAGAACCTAGAAGCCAATACTAGTGGTTATCTTTAATTGTAGAATTCATATCTTTTGCGTAAGGCACAGGGTCCAAGTAACTTCTCCACAGTTACATGAAGAGTGAGAGGCAGATATGCTGTGCTTTCAGACTTCAGCTTCCATAGTTATTTTAATACTGTCTGCAGACCCAGGATCCCTGGAGAACTCATCACATACACAATTCTTCTATAGTTAAGGTGGGTAAGACCCAACTGTATTTGCAAGTTGATGTCAGGTGAATTCTCCTGGATCTCTGTATTGAGATCTGCTACCTCTGCTCCTGGACAAAGAGGCTTCTCATCTTCAGGCTAAACTTACAAAGTTTGGGAGTTAGGATTCTTGATCGGCGAACAGTAGGGTAGAAGAGACATGAATGTTGGGTATGTGTGCATGAGTGCTAAGTTGCTTCAGCCATGTCCAGCTCTTTGCGATCCTATGGACCATAGCCTCTAGGCTCCTCTTTTCTATGGGATGCTCCAGGCAGGAATACTGGAGTGGTTGCTATGCCCTCTAGGGGAATCTTCCTGACACAAGGATCAAGCCCACGTCTTTTCATCTCCTGCATTCTTGCATTGGCAGATGGATTTTTTGTTTGTTTGTTTGTTTGTTTAACCACTAGCGTTACCTGGGAAGCCCAGTTGGGTATAAGGGTTGGCAAATATTCAAGGTCTTTTTTTTTTTTTTTTTCCTGGACTCCCTGCCTTCAAATCACCCCACTGGTAGCAAGTTTTAAAGACTCAGACGGTAAAGCATCTGTCTACAATGAGGGAGACCCAGATTCGATCCCTGGGTCGGGAAGATCCCCTGGAGAAGGAAATGGCAATCCACTCCAGTACTATTGCCTGGAAAATCCCATGGACAGAGGAGCCTGGTAGGCTACAGCCCATGGGGTCGCAAAGAGTCGGACATGACTGAGCGACTTCACTTTCACTTTCACTTTCAAGCAGTCATTAAAATTTGTTGGGAAATTTCTGAGCCACTCTAAGTTCTACAAATGAAAGTTCAGAGGTGGGAGCCATTGAACATTTTCTGGCTGAAACAACTCATTGCTTTTGGTCCTGAGTAGAATCTTGGCTCAGGAACAGAAGATGGGAGGTTTCTTTACCCTTCGTGCTTGAGAATTCATAGTCCCTGAAGTAAAGAGAGAAAAGAGTAATATATGAGGTAGAGCATATAAAAGCACATTCTTTTATTAAACGTGAGTTAAAGTTCAGGAATTGATTTTGTGGGGTTTTCTTTTCTTCAGTATTTTGAAATGAGTCTTTAACAAGTATAGTTTTATTCTAATGATACACACATGTTTGTACTTGGTACACTGGAAAGATTATTAAGAACATTTGGTTCAAGGGACTGAGGCCTTCAGAAAGACAGAAATCCAAGTGGACATTGGATAATTCTACTAGGTACTTCACTGAATGAGTCTTATTTATGTGAGTTTCACAAGATAGTTAAAAAGTACACAAAGCCTTCCCAAGTGCATTTTTTTGAGGTTTCTTGAGATCACATTCCAAATAGCATTTCCTACATTAATGGCCCTTTTAAAGCCAATTTTCCAGGTGTTTCAACTATCTTCCAGGAAGTATAATTCATATGGGGATGTGTGTGAACTCCTCTTTAGTTCTTTTATGTTTAAGATGTGCTGGGGTTTGTTTATTATTTTCCCCATTGTTTTTATTAAGATTCTAATTATGTATTTGGGAATATGAGTGTCTGTTTCCCTGTCCACAAGCAAATCCGGTATGTAGTTAATTTCCAAATCATTCTCTCCCATTATTCAGTAAATTACATTTTAACATGAGACATAAAATTGGAGGAAACTTTCCCCTCCAAAAAAAAAAAAAAAAATGTAACAGGAAGAGAGTGCAATTATGGCTCTAAAGTTTAGATTTTTAAACATCTTTTTTAGTTTGTCAGATAATAATTACTTTGTGTTTAACTGCTAGGCCTATGGACAGACACATGATAATCCTAAATATTATTAAAATATTTTCAATATTAAGCAGAATGTAACAAATGCTAAGTATCACATACTTTCTGAAAACAGAAGTAAGCGTGGGAATTGAGTTGTTTTTTGGTGGGAGGTGCCATCTTAGTAAATATTTCAAGTATTGGGAAGATTTTACAACTAGCAATAAAAGTGTTTACAACTAAAGATAGAAAGAAATCTTGTTTGAGTGGAATGAATACTCTTGGGTTCCAAGTTACAATTCCTTTTCTCAGTCATTTAAATTTCTGGCAAAATAATTTAGTGCAGGATTTAAATAAAAACAATAAAACATTTATATAAAACCTACTACATGCCAGGCACTGTGAATTACCTAGTCAGTTAATACTTAGAAATTGTTATTGTTTCACTGACAACTCTTCCCAAACCCTACTTTTTATTATCTTCACATTTTCCAAGTCCACTATTTTCTCTTCATTGTCTTCAGTGTTATTCGAGGACACCATGTTCTTTCCTCCATAATTGTGACTTTTTTTTTACTCCCAATTCATCACAACCCTCTCCTGATCTCATCTTAGATAACTTTAGTGACACTATTCAGTTCAGTTCAGTTCAGTTGCTCAGTCGTGTCCAACTCTTTGCGACCCCATGGACTGCAGCATGCCAGGCCTCCCTGTCCATTGCCAACTCCCAGAGTTTACTCAAACTCATTTCCATTCAGTCGGTGATGCCATCCAATGATCTCATCCTCTGTCATCCCCTTCTCCTCCTGCCTTCAATCTTTCCCAGCATCAGGGTCTTTTCAAATGAGTCAGTTCTTCACATCAGTTGGCCAAAGTATTGGAGTTTCAGCTTCAGCATCAGTCCTTCCAATGAATATTCAGAACTGATTTCATTTAGGATGGACTGGTTGGATCTCCTTGCCATCCAAGGGACTCTAAAGAGTCTTCTCCAACGCCACAGTTCAAAAGCATCAGTTCTTCAGCACTCAGCTTTCTTTATAGTCCAAGTCTCACATCCATACATGACTTCTGGAAAAACTATAGTTTTGACTAGATGGACCTTTGTTGGCAAAGTAATGTCTTTGCTTTGTAATATGCTATCTAGTTTGGTCATAACATTTCTTCCAAGGAGCAAGCATCTTTTAATTTCATGGCTGCAGTCACCATCTGAAGTGATTTTGGAGCCTCCCCAAATAAAGTCTGTCACTGTTTCCACTGTTTCCCCATCTATTTGCCATGAAGTGATGGGACCAGATGCCATGATCTTAATTTTCTGAATGTTGAATTTTAGGCCAACATTTTCACTTTCCTCTTTCACTTTCATCAAGAGGCTCTTTAGTTCTTCTTCACTTTCTGCCATAAGGGTGATGTTATCTGCATATCTGAGGTTATTGAAATACCTCCTGGCAATCTTGATTCCAGCTTGTGCTTCATCCAGTCCAGCATTTTTCATGATGTACTCTGTGTATAAGTTAAATAAGCAGGATGACAATATATCGCCTTGAAGTACTCCTTTCTCAATTTGGAACCAGTCTGTTGTTCCATGTCCAGTTCTAACTGTTGCTTCCTGACCTGCATACAGATTTCTCAAGAGCCATGTCAGGTGGTCTGGTATGCCCATCTCTTGAAGAAGTTTCCAGAGTTTATTGTGATCCATACAGTCAAAGGCTTTGGCATAGTCAATAAAGCAGAAGTAGATGTTTTTCTGGAACTCTCTTGCTTTTTTGATAATCCAAAGGATGTTGGCAATTTGATCTCTGGTTCCTTTCCTTTTTGTAAATCCAGTTTGAACATCTGGAAGTTCATGGTTCACATGTTGTTGAAGCCCTGCTTGGAGAATTTTGAGCATTACTTTACTAGTGGAAATGGCAAGCCACTCCAGTATTCTTGCCTGGAAAAATCCCATTGACAGAGGAGCCTGGGAGGCTACAGTCCATGGGCTCACAAAGAGTCGGACACGACTGAGTGACTTCACTTTCTTTTCTTTCTTTAACAGTGTGTGAGATGAGTGAAATTGTGTGGTAGTTTGATCATTCTTTGGCATTGCCTTTCTTTGGGATTGGAATGAAAACTGACCTTTTCCAGTCCTGTGGCCACTGCTGAGATTTCCAAATTTGCTGGCATATTGAGTGCAGCACTTTCACAGCATTATCTTTTAGGATTTGAAATACCTTTGCTTGGAATTCCGTCACCTCCACCAGCTTTGTTCATAGTCATGCTTCCTAAGGCCCACTTGACTTCGTATTCCAGGTCTAGGTGAGTGATCACATCATCATGATTATCTGGGTCATGATCTTTTTTGTACAGTTCTTCTGTGTATTCTTGCCACCCCTTCTTAATATCTTCTGCTTCTGTTAGGTCCCTACCATTTCTGTCCTTTATTGTGCCCATCTTTGCATGAAATGTTCCCTTGGTATCTCTAATTTTCTTGAAGAGATCTCTAGTCTTTCCCATTCTGTTGTATTCCCCTATTTCTTTGCACTATTAATAGATCTTTTTTACTACAAGCATATACCTACTTGATAGTAGGCTCTATTTTATGTTTCAAGAAAAGAAAAAAGAAAATTGGAAGTCTTGCTATCTGACCCCAGCAGTGGTGTGCTGGTAAATACTTAACAATCAGATATCAAAGAAAAAAAGAAAAGAAAGGATCTGACTTGTAGTTGTTGCTGATTCAGTTCAGTTCAGCAGTTGCTCAGTCGTGTCTGACTCTTTGCAACCCCATGAATTGCAGCACGCCAGGCCTCCCTGTCTATCAACAATCTTGGAGTTCACTCAAACTCATATTCATCGAGTTGGTGATGCCATCCAGCCATCTCATCCTCTGTTGTCCCCTTCTCCTCCTGCCCTCAATCCCCTCCCAGCATCAGAGTCTTTTCCAATGAGTCAACTCTTTGCATCAGGTGGCCAAAGTACTGGAGTTTTAGCTTTAGCATCACTCCTTCCAATGAACACCCAGGACTGATCTCCTTTAGAATGGACTGGTTGGATCTCCTTGCAGTCCAAGGGACTCTCAAGAGTCTTTTTCTCAGTGTAATATTTCCACTGTGGCTGACTGCAAGTTATCACCATGATTTCTGTGAATACAGAGTTGGGAAGAAATGCTCACAGTCAACTCTCTTTAGCTGGAAATAGCTGCCTCCAACACATTACTGAATCATAGATTCGTATTTCTACCTTTATCATGTCTTTGCCCCCCTACCCCTGTTTTTCTAACTTTAAATATCTTAGCTATTGTGGTCATCCTGATTTTTTTTTCTTCTGTATTAAAACTTAATCTCAATCCCTTGAAACAAAATCCCAAGATAATAATGTTCTCCAGCTCTTTCTTTTCTATTATACATGTCCATCAAAGTTAACCCAGGTTAAACCAAGGGTTTTTTTTTTTTTTTCCCCCATATGTCCTCTCCTTTTCCCTGGCAGTAAAGGAGTCTGGAGAAAATTGTGAATCTGTACATTAAAATTGTATCTTAATTCACAGTTGCTAAATTGTGGATATTTTGTAGTGTTTTGACTACTCCTGTTATTTACCTCAATTGGTTCCTTCTATTACTCCTCAGGACAGCTCTTATAGCAGTTCATTACTCACTTTGGGGCTCTTGCTTTAATTCCATTCTTCCCACAAATCCCCCTCCAAGAACATAGAGCTCATGAATTACATTGCACAGTCCTCTCAATTTTACTTTTGTTCCTACTCTTCTCTCCCTACCTTCCATCAGTCTTTTTGAGAAATAAATACTCTGTTTCTTTCTAAAACTTAATCTTTGTTGTTATTGTTTAGCCGTTAAATCATGTCTGACTCTTTTGTGACCCCGTGGACTGTAGCCCACCAGGTTCCTCTGTCCATTGGATTTCCCAGGCAAGAATACTGGAGTGGGTTGCCATTTCCTTCCCCAGGGAGTCTTCCCAACCCAGGGATCAAACCCCAGTCTCCTACATTGGCAGGCAGATTATTTACTGCTGAGCCACCAATCTTTACTTTTTTTTTTTCTTCTTTTTTTGAGGGAATCACATCTTATTTTCTTTATGTGTCTTAATCCATCATTACTGTAGTTTCCTCAGAATATTTTTGAATTTTACCATATTCTTACCCTCCACTTTGCTTCAGATCTGGAAATTTGAAGCATTCTCGATGGAAATGTTCCCTGCCTTTGCTTCCCTATACCAAAGCAAAGTTGGGCCTGCTTGCCCAACAAGTTGTAAAGTAAATTTATTGACATCAAGTTGTGGTGAAAGAAAGTACTGTATTTATTACAGGGCCAAGCAAGGAAAACTGGCAGCTCATGCTCAAAAAGATCTGAATTCCCTGATGGCTGTCAGGAAAGAGTTTTTAAAGACAATGTAAGAGAGAGGGACATGGAGTGCATGACCCACTCATGCTCATGCTCAGTTCTCTGATTGGTTGATGGTGAAGTAACACCATCAGGAACCTCAATCATCAACCTTCTGGTTCCACCCTGTCTGGGGTCTCCATGGTGGTGGTCAGTATGTAGTTAATGTCTTCTACCTGGTGGGGGTTTTAATCTGTGAAACAACTCAAGGATACGGCTTAGAATTTTATCTATAACCCTTGAAGAGGAACTAAATGTCCCTGACTTTGTTTTTTATGGCTAAACTATTATAATTTTATCTTGCTTGACTTTTTTCCTTTTTTTTATGCATTTTTCTATTTCTCTGATTAAATTTGTTCTTTGGAACTCTGAAAATGCCTGGGAGGCTAAAGCTTTTTTTTTTTTTTACAAACAAGAGGTAAGGAACAAGAGAATTGAGGGGCAGCTAGGGGTGGGATTGATCCCTGGGAAGGTTCCCTCAGGGTTCTGCTCAGTTTCAAAACAAAATCCTTTTCTCAACATGTCTTCACATAAAACCACCAAATGTTACTTTTTTCTTTTACTGTCACCCTATAAAGAATTTTTGTTTCTTACATTTTTATTTTCCACATCATCCATTCCTTTTTTCCTTCATGGGATTCTAACTTACTGGGTTTGCAAGACTATAAATTTCAAAAAAGCTGGCAATGTATCTTGTTCATAACACTTTGCAGTATGCTTGGGCAATCAATAAGTATTCATTGAATAAATATATGCCATCACTGCTCCTGAAACTGCCCTTACCTAGGTAATCAAGATTTCTTGTAATTTTTCAAAATAACCTTAAAAAATACTTTTTAAACCGTCTGTGTGGCTTTCTGCAGCATCAGGCCCTCTGGAAGTCTTTTTAAAATTTTTTTCTTAAAAACTGTCTATTTCTTAATTTCCATATTCATACTTTCTTTGTGTCTTCATCCTGTCTTTCTGAATACCCTTATTTTCTTCTGGTGATTTTTCTTCTGCCTGTTTCATAAAATTTGATGAGCTTCAGTATTATATACTTTCTCAGTTTTACCTTTTTCTGGGTAGTTTACTCTTGATAGTTATGGAGAATGTATATGCATTAGTTTGTCTATACATCAATGGCCAAATTTTCAAAACTACATTAATATAGTATGATATTGATATGAGGACAGGCAAATAGATCAATGGACCAGAATAGACAGTTCATAAATAGATTAAATGTACAAGGTCAAATAATTCTTGACAAAAGCACCAGAGCAATTCAATGGACAATCTTTTTAAGAAATGATGCTGAATCAACTGTATAATCATATTTTTAAAAAAGCATTAAAATTGATTCCTAATTTAGAACATACAAAATATTAACTTGAGATAGATTTATAAACCTAAAGATTTTTAAGCAAAAATAAATAAATAAATAAATAAATAAATAAAAACAAATCCCCCAAATATAAAAGAAAAAATTAACTGGACTTCATAAAAGTTTAAAATATCTGCTTATCAGAATGTATCATTAAGAAACTGAAAAAGTCTACAGACTATAAGAAATACATATATTTAACAAAAGATTTTTTAAAGAACTTTTAAAAGTGATTGCCCCCAGAGTTCACAATACACATTTACAGCTAATCCAAGTCTACTTTCAAATAATACTATACCACTTCACAAGTAATGCAATAAAGGACTATATGATAACAAAATTATCCTAATTCCTCCCACCTTTCTCTTGTATGATTGCTGTCATTCATTTTACTTATACATAAGCGTATATAAGAATATATACATATTTTTTTTGTGTGTGTATACATATCAACGAGAGAAAATATAAAAGATATATATCAGTCTCTGCCCTTGGTTCCTGGCACACAGCTCTAGAATGTTTGTAATTTCCCAAGTCATGAAAGCACTAGATCATCTTTTGTTCTAATATTTGGTCTTTGACCCTGATTCTGATACCAAGGTCCTAAATCCTTTGGAATTTCCTCTGTGATAAGAGTGTCTTCTATGCTAAGGAGTTGACTCTGGATGGGCTCCTGGATAGGGGCTAGTCACCAGAAAGACCAAGCCATGATTAAAAGCTTGGAATTTTCAGCCCCACCTCCCATTCTCCAAAGCAGGAAGAGGGGCTGGAAATGGAGTTAATGATTGCTTGTGCTTTTGTGATGAAGCCTCCCTTAAAATCTCCAAAGTATGGGTGAGGTTCAGAGAGTTTCTGGGTTATAAACATGGTGGTGCTGGGAGAGTGGAGTGCCAGGAGAGGGCATGGAGCCTCTGCACTCCTTCCCCACATACTGTGCCCACTGTATCTCTTCAATCCGGATGTTCATCTGTATCCTTATGCATATCTTTTTATAATAAACTGAGAAACAGTAAGTAAATCGTTTTCCTGAGTTCTATGAACTGTTTTAGAAAATTAATGGAACTGGTGGAGGGGATTGTGGGAAACTCCAAGCTGTACCTGATCAGTCAGAAGCGCAGGTGACACCTAGACTTGCAATAGGTAACTGAGGTGGGTACAGACCTGTGGGACTGAGCCCATAACCTGAGGCTGTCCACAGGTACACAGGCTCAGAATTAAGTTAAGCTGGTGTCACAGAACTGCTGGGTGTGGGAAAAACCCACACACGGCTGGTGTCAGTGTTGTGAGTGGGACAGTAGTGTGAGAGTACAGGAGACACAAGAGGAAGATTGAAGATCTTCCTTACCACTTATAGAACGCATTGTTACTATGAAAAAATATTAGATAAATTAAGAATAAGGATAATAAAGTTTTTATTTTACCTTCATTATTCCTTCTCCCATGTTCTTCCTTTCTTTTTCTAATTCCAAGGTTCTGACCTATATCATTTTCCTATATCAAGTTATCACTCAAGAACTTCTTTTGACATGTCTTGCAAAGCAATTGTATTGACAACAAATCCCAGCCCCCCCCCCTTTTTTTTGAGAAAGTCTTTATATTTTCTTCACTTTCAAAGATAATTCTGCAGCATACAGAATTCCAGGCTGATTTTTTTCTCTCAACATTTTAAAATACTTTAGTTATATTACTCACATAATTTCTGAGAAGTAGGATGCAATTCTTATCTCTGTTCCACTATAAGATAAGATTTATTTTCCCTCTCTGGCTTCTTTCAAGAGTTTTTCTTTATCTTTGATTTTCTGAATTTTTCTTATGATATGCCTAAGTGTAGATTTTTTTTTTTTTTGGTGGGAGAGGGTGGTTTGGCATTTATTCTGCTTGTTCTCTGAGCTTCCTGTATCTTGATTTGTGTCTAACAATAATTTGGAGAAATTCTCAGTGACTATTGCTTCAAATACTTTTTTCCTGTCCTTTTCTTTCTTTCTCCTCATGGTATTCCTGTTATGCATATTTTATAGCATTTGTAGTTGTCCCACAGTTTTTGGATATTCTATTTCCTCTTTTTATCTTTTTGCTCTTTGCCTCTCAGTTTTTGTAATTTCTATGGACATATCCACATGCTCAGAGATTTTTTTCCATAGCCATTTTCAGTTTACTGCTGAGACTATCAAAGGCATTCTTAGTTTCTGTTACAGTCGTTTTGATCTCTATCATTCCCTTTTTATTATTTCTTAGACTTCCTATCTCCCTGCTTTACTTGCCCCATCTGTTCTTTTTATATGTTACTGAACAAATTTGACACGAAACATTGCGTAAGTTAAAGGTGTATAGCATGTTACTTTGATAGATTTATATATGGTAATATGGCTGCTGTTATATTTATTCCATTCCATAATTATAGTACAATATTATTATCTCTATTCATTATCCTGTGTGCCCATCTGTTCTTGTATGCTGTCTATCCATTATGTCTTATCCATTAGAGTCATTAGCACATTAATCATAGTTGCTTTAAATTCCAGTCTGTTAATTCCAACTTGCTTACCATATGAGTGTAATTCTGATGCTTTTTCTGTCTTTTCAAACTGATTTTCTTGCCTCTTAATATGTTTTGTAACTTTTTGTCAAAAGTTCTACATAGTGTACTAGGGAAATGGAACTTCATGAAATAGGCCTTTATTGGTGTGTTAGTAAGATATAGAAAGAGTGGAGTGTTCTACAGGCCTATGATTTTGTCTCAGACTTTTAGTGAATTTGTGCACCTGCTGTGAACTTTAGAAATGATTATCAGGTTTTCCCCCTACTTAGGCAAGACAGGATGGCAGTAGGTATCTAGGGTTAAATATTTTCTTTCTTTCATGTAGAAGACTAGAGTGGGCTTGAGTTGGGTTTACCTTTTACCTGGGTTGGTTAGACTCTGACAAAACCCCAATTGGTTAAAGCTCTGGTGAAATAGTTTCCTTGAGAGTAAGACTTGTTAAGAAGAACCAAAACCTCTGGTGTGTTTCACAATAGTTGTGTTTTCTCTCCCCTTGCTAGAAGCACAAAGGGGATTTCCTCTTTCACTGTGAGAATGTAGTAGAGTTCCTGGAGGTAAGACTCACCCGAGTATCTGGTTATTAAGAAATTACATCTGCAGCTTGCACTGTAGTTCTTCTGGACAGAGCTAAGGTAGAACCATCCGGGTTGCACAGGTTCTTTTCATTGTTACTTGACCTTTCCCATACTGGGCTGGAGTGTGTACTGTAGGTATAGCTGCTATTGACTGCCCTTATGGAAGGAATGTTAGAAACAGCACAAAAGTCATCAGGTCTACTCCATGGGCTAGATATTGCCAATTGGCAGCCAGAATTCATATCCATTATCTTTAATATTTCCTTTATATTACACGGATTGGAAGGTTGGAAGGTAAATTTTCCAGACTTCTTGGCTACTAGGCTTATGAATGTGATTGAGGTTCTGCCAATGATTTGGTAACTGGGCAACTTTGTGGAAGGCAGAGGCCATTCCCTTGCCCACATTGGCAGTTTTAGGGAGGTCATCCTCCACATTCATGCCCCAGTCACCAGCTTTTTGTGGAAAGGCAGCCATTCAGTTGATACCAGTTCCCATTTCCTGATCTCTGGCATGGACATCGTGGTACTATTATTACTTTGACACCTACTGACAGCTCTTATCTCCCCATCTCTAGCTCTTGCAAAAATATTGCAAGCTTTTGATGATCTGTATAAAGAACGTCTGTTAAAATGCCTAGACTTGTTTCTATTCCCTCTGCAAAACACTGCAACACACCTCATTTTCAGATGAGGAAAAGGAATTTCTAGATTTAATTCAGGCTCAGAGAAGAGTCAATGGCAAAAAACTGGATTAGAATTAAGCTTTCTCATTTTCTTTAAAATATTCTATATCCACACATATAAAAAAGTTGCATAGTGTAGTAGAATATGAATGCTTGGAATTAAGTCTCTTTGAATTCTAGCTTTTCTACTTACTAGCTGCATGGCCTTGGGCAAATCACTTGATTGTGCTTATCGATCACTTGATTATCATCAGTTTCCTTATTACACAAGGTTATTGTAAATATTGAGATAGTATTTATTGAATTTCTTGATGTTTGGTTAAGGAATTAATAAATACTCAGTACTCTTCCTTATGTCATGAAAATGAGCAAGAGATGATTGGGACACTCTCTTACACTTTGAGATTCTGTGATCACTCTGCAGTATTTTTTATACTCTATATAAATCTCACACATTGAGTGATAAGACAATGGAAATCCTTGTAAATTTATGTTCAAAAGGCAAAGCCCTTCCTTTTAGAAGTAAGTAATGTGATAGTGTGTGATGATGTGATAGTTATCAATATATTTTAAATATCAATATCAATAATGTGATAGTTCACAATATATTTTAAACTTAAAAAGGTCCTTAAAACTTAAAAGGTCCCTAAAATCCCTCTGTTAGCTGCTGCTGAGTCGCTTCAGTCATGTCCGACTCTGTGCAACCTCACAGTCAGCAGCCCACCAGGCTCCGCCGTCCCTGGGATTCTCCAGGCAAGAACACTGGAGTGGGTTCCCATTTCCTTCACCAATGCATGAAAATGAAAAGTGAAAGTGAAGTCACTCAGTTGTGTTCGACTCTTAGCTACCCCATGGATTGCAGCCCACCAGGCTCCTCCGTCCATGGGATTTTCCAGGCAGGAGTACTGGAGTGGGTTGCCATTGCCTTCTCCATTTGTTAGCTGGGGTACCCTCAATTAAACATTATTGAATTTTTAATACTAGTACTGTACTATACTAGTATGCAGATGCCAGTTCTCATAATGTTGATTCTGACTTACAGACCTTAAATTAAAGAATATATTTACTCAGTCAGCATGTACCTGGAAGCCTCTAAAGTTTGTTTGAATAGGGAATGACATTATTAAAACTGTTCTTGTCATACTATGAAACAACTACTGAAGTGTAGAGATGAGAATCTTAAAGAACAGTTAGGAGATAATAGTTACAATGGCTCAGGCAAATTATCACAAGGATTCAATCTAACGTGGAGAAATATGAATGAAAAGGAAAGACTGAAGTTGAGGGAAATTTTGTAATAAAAATTGACATAAATCAGGGCTTACTAAACACGAGTCATTGGAGAAAGGCCAACGGTGAGTCCAAGTTTTCAGAATTATTATTTGTTCAGATGGCAGGTGAGCCGGGAGGATAATGAAGAGCAAGAATGTCTTTGCAGTTCAGATGTGGCAGATATATTATATTAAGTTTATGATTGGTGGAATTTTAGATTCTTATGGAATATACAGATAGAGATTCTTCTGTGGAGCTGAGAGGGAACACAGACAGCAGAGACTAATTGATCCTAGGGTCCATTGGTGATTCTGAAGAGGAGTAGGCTTCAAGAAATAAGAGAATATTATTTTTGGAACCCAAGTAAAATAAAGAACTTGAAAAGGAGACAAAGATTAGTAAGACAAGAGAATAGGAACTGAGATAATCATATGCTAAAGACTGAGGAGGTGAAAGAAAAACATTAAATAAAAGGAGATTCTCTGGAGCAATGAAGAAAGTAGGGCTCAGGAACTGCTAATGGATTTGGCATAAGAAGATGAATTTCTTTTGAATTCTGAGGGTAGAAACACAAATCAAAAGGATAAAATGGTGACTGAAGACTACATCCAAACATTTCTGAGTTTTGCATTCTTAGTAGGTCAAAGCATACATTATGGCGTAATGGGTATGGCCAGTATTATGGATTGCATATCTGGCTATCATAATTATATATGTCCTATCAAAGTGTATTTCCTTTCATTTGTTCACAAATTGCATGTTAACAGTGACAGTATTAAAATGTTTGTGCTTCTTCAAACTTCAACTGTAGTCAAGCTTCCATAAAAGAGAAATAAGAACCGTTTGGTTATTGTTTAGAAATGCCATGTGAGTCAGTAGGTTTTATTTCCAAATTCTTAGATAATTTATCAACGTTAACTGACTTAAATTTCACTCTCTTCCCTTAAAAAATATGTTAGGTACCATCCAGAAAGTAGTCATGGAGAAAAGAGAAATGTCCAAAGATCCTAATGTTTCTATCTGAGAGGGTTGTTTGTTTGATGTGGGTTTATTTGTGTGTGTGGGCGGGGGGGGGGTGGGGGGGTGGGGTGGGGGGGGGGTGGGGGGTGGGGGGGGTAAAAAATAAATAACATAGGGCTAACAGAACTTCTTTCTTTTCTGTTGTGCCTGATAATGACACAACTTATCACCTTAAGCCATGTCACATTACATTTATTTCCACTTGTAGCCTTAGGCAAAGCTACCAAATACCAAAGGCTTATATTACATCTCTGTTCAGATATCTTTCTCCTAGAAAGGATCAAGAGACAGAGACTGCAATGATACTCTCAATTTTCAGACAAAATATCTGTATTAAGAGGTCATGACCATCATTCCTGAAGTTGGATATGATTAGCAAACACTTCCATATGTTGCCCTTTATATATATGGTAACTGTAATTACTCTTGATGTAGTTATGTGACATTTCAAAAACATGATTCCATGAGATGCAAATCATTAAAATAAAAATGAAATATAACCTGAGTTTATGATATTTAAAAAAAATTAAGCATCCATTTTGTCATATTTTAAAGCACCTAAGAATACTTGAGTAATCATCAAGATATAGAATCTACTTTTTAAATATCTAAAGATAGTTAAATGTTCTGATTAAACCTAACAAAAGAGTTCAACTTTTATGCTAGATCAATTAAAGAAATAAAGTATTTCACTTTGTAACCTGTGGCGGATTCATTTTGATATTTGGCAAAACTAATACAATTTTGTAAAGTTTAAAAATAAAATAAAATTAAAAAAATAGCTGTTTACTCTTACTATATCATTAAGCTATTTTTTTCCCCTAAGAATTTGGAACATGCAGTATCAATACATCATGGTGAGAAATATTTATTTTGTTGGAAATGTGTGAATTTAGAGAATTAAATGAAAATTATGAGAGGAATTTGGCTCTTTAATATGAATCCCAAATGCAGACTCACTGTTTTAATCCATTATTTTCAATCAGGCAGAATTAGGGTGAAAAACTTTAATTTTCTTACTCAAATAAGAAAGAGTATAAACTTTGCACAACCATAATTCTATAGGACATCATTTAAATTATATATCTACCATCCAAGGCTAATATCTACATGAAATATTCCAGGTAGATGAAGTTAATGTATGGCAGAACTCCAGAGAAGGTAGAATTCTCTGAATGAGAAAACTAAGCAAGTATTCAGTCTCTTTCAGGGAAGTGCTGCTGTCTCTGAAATTCTCCTTCTTCCACCCTGGTCTCCTTTACCAGAGTATGTCCTTTCGGAACATTTTCCATACATTCCTGGTGGCTTGATGGGTTACAAGCCCTGAATGGTAACAGTTAGTGCTGTTAACAGTTTGTTGTCATTGTTGCAGAAACACTAACTACAGTAGACAATTAAACCAACTTCATGATATGCCTTTCCTGCAAGACTGAAATTCTAATTGTCTAGTTGTACTTGGATCTGAAATTTGGCTTCACGTGAGTTCAATATGTCCCAGGATAAAGAGAAACCAACTTTACACTGTGTGTTAAGTGGTTGACACTACTTTTTCAGGCATGGAACACAATTTACAGACTGGAACATAATAGTAGGTAATAAAATCACAGAATTTATTTAGAAGTTTTTTTCATTCTTTTTTTAATCCCAGAGTTTTTTGTCCAACATTAGATTTCTTAGTTTTTCAATGGCTATTGTTTATCTAACAAAGAAAGCAGAGATAGCTTAAATTCTGGAAAGAAATGGTCAACGATAAGAACTAATCAATCTCCAGTAATTCTTTCCACTCATTTTGTTTGCTCCCTTTTTAAATTTCTCACCATGAGTCTCTGCAAGTTTACAGTTCAGAGTTCCTTTGACCTTGTACAAAGAACTGCTGTTTCTTAAGCACAGAAGCTCTGGGTGTGAGGTGGACTGTCAGGAAATTGACATAAGAAACTAGAGCTCCAAAAAGATGAGATAGCCATTTCCTATTCCAAGAATTACATACAATTCTTTTCTTGTTTTAGAGGTAACAGAAAAAGTTGATTTAACTTAAGAATTAAAATCTGATTTTAAGGCCTGTTATGAGGTTAACATACAACTGGACAAATTTAGCATATCTGATTATACCCATGAGATATCAGTTTGACTTTGTAAATGATAACAAGGGACCCAAAGTTACTCAAAGCAATTTATAGATATTCCTCACTATCATAATTGGTGACCTTAGAACTTCAGTTAAAGTTATATCTGTACATATGTCTGCTAAGTTAGCTGGTATTTTCAGAAAGAAAATGAAACATAATGCATTTTTTAAAAAAAGAAAAGGAGAAAAGATGCTTTAGACTCAGAATAATGGGTAATGTTTTGAAAGGAATGGAATAGTGAGTTTTCCTGAAAGTTTACTTAGTCACACCAGGTTTTATCTGATACTTTTTGGGAGAATGTCTGCACTCATGAATGACAATTAGTTGCATGCCTATGTATTACATTCAATACTGGAATCCAATTCAAAATGAACCCTACTTCAAAGAGCAAGTGGAGATGGACACTATGGTCCCAAATCAAACAAGCTCTGTAGAGTTGAGAAGGGATTGGGTGGTAGTGTCATTGCCAGAATGGGGAAGAGTGAGGGAGCCATGGTCACTCCTACACATTCTCATTAGCTCTGTAAACACTGGTTAAATTGAACATAGGTCGGTAACTTAAAATTCAACATATCATCACTGCAACGCAGAAGAATCCACACAAGCACCTACCTAGCAAGTTTCGGCAGCAGCACAGGGAGGGACAGGGGAACAGAAGCACTGGCAACGATCCCAGGGACAAGTAGGGGGCTGGTGGCACCGCAGTTAGACGGAGAGAGCCACTTTGAAGCAGCTGCGGAAATAGACGTCTAATTCCATGAAAGCTAGAAGAACTTCCCAAAGGCATACTGAACCCATAGACACTCCAAAACCTACTACTGGACACTGCACTGCCCTTCAGAGAGAGGAGATCTAGCTCCATCAATCAGAATGCAGGCACAGGCTCCACCAACCAGAAAACATCACAGGACACTAACTCAGCCCCATCCACAGGGGCAGACTCCACAACCAAGAACTACGGCCTTGAAAACCCTTTTTAAATTTTTTCTTCCTTTTCATTTTTCTTCTCTTATAAATCACACTGTTTGTTTCCTCAACATATCTCCACCTTCACACTAGCATTTAGCGGTGCTGTGGAGTTTTCCTCATTGTTTTTCCTGTTATTAAAAAAAAAAAAAGTCATTTTAAGATTCTTTCTTCTTATAAATCACACTGCATATTCCCCAACATATTTCCACTATCACATTAGCTTTTTGCAGTGCTGTGGAGTTTTCCTTTTTATTTTCCTTGTTAAAAAAATTCATTTTAAGATTTTTTTTTCTTATAAATCACACGGTTTATTCCCCCTACATATTTCCATCTCCATATTAGCCTTTTGCAGTGCTGTGGAGTTTTCCTCTTTGTGTTTCTTGTCCAAAAAAAAAAAGCAAGAGAAAAATTCATTTTAGGTGTTTTTTTTTTTTTTTCTCTTTCTCACTTTTTTTTTCTTTAATATTTTTGGATTTTATTTTGGATGTATTCAATTGCTTTTCCTACTGTTCTTTACTGGCTAGATCTATTCCTGAATATATATAAATCTTTTCCACACATGTCATTCATCTTTGCTTTTCTATTTTTTCTTTTCTCTCTCTTTTTATTGTTTTAATCCTCTTCTCCACCCTTTCCTTTTCTCTTTTTTCTCCTTTCTTCTCTTTCTCTCTTTTTTTATTCTCCTTTTTTTCCCTTCAATCTTTCTTCTTCACCAATTAAGCTAAATTGTTGAGATCTCTATACTATATTCCCCAGTTGGCCTGCTCATGCTCAGATTTCCAAGTTGAGCATTAGTTAACTCTGCCTTCAATTGGTTGCTATCATCTCTGGTTTCCCTTGCTCACCAAATCAACCTCCTATACCCTTTTCTTTAGATCACTTTGGTTATAACTGTATGTGTGGAAGTGTGTGTATATGTCCCAGTATTTCTGTAATTACCTACTTGATCTCCTTCCACTAGAACACAGGTATGAGTCACCCCTAACAAGAAAGAAACACAAACCACCCAACCAACATTTCCTTCCAAGAGCAAAAACCAAAAGGAAGAAGTAATACAACCCTAAAGCCTGGGAAAAGGAGGCCTCAAGTGGAGCAAGTTAGGAAAAAAAAAAAAGATGATGAAGAGACAGAGAAATACAATACAAATGAAAGAGCAAGGTAGAAACTCACAAGACCAAATAAACAAAGAAGAAATAAATAATCTCCCTGAGAGAGAATTCAGAATGATGATTATAAAGATGCTCCCAAGACTTGAAAATAGAATGGAGAAAATGCAAGGAGCACTCAACACAGTCAATACAATCACCAAGGACATAGAAGAAATAAAGAATAAGAAAATAGAGATGAATAACACAATTACTGAAATTAAAAATATGCTAGAAGTAACCAATAGCAGAATAACTGAGGCAGAGGAATGGATAAGTGAGCTGAAGGATAGAATGGTGGAAATAACTGCTGAAGAGCAGTATAAAGGGAAAGGAAGAAAAGAATTGAGGAAAGCCTCAGAGGCCTTTGGAACAATATTAACTGCACCAATATTCAAGTTATAGGGGTCTCAGAGGAAGAAGAAAAAAAGAAAGGCACTGAGAAAATGTTTGAAGAAATTATATTTGAAAACTTCCCCAACATGGGAAAGGAAATAGTCAATTAACTTCAAGAAGCACAGAGTCCCCTACAGGTTAAACCCAAGGAGAAGCACATTGAGACACATATTAATCAAGCTAACAGAGATTAAGCACAAAGAAAGAATATTAAAAGCAGCAAGGGAAAGGCAATAAGTAACATACATACAAGGGAAAACCCATACAATTAACAGTGGCTCTTTCAGCAGAAACTCTACAGGCCAGAAAGGAATGGCAGATATATTTAAAGTACTGAAAGAGAAAAACCTACAACCACGATTACTATATCTAGCAAAGATCTCATTCAAAATTGACAGAGAAATCAAAATCTTTACAGACAAGCAGAAATTAAGAGAACTCAGCACCACTAAACATGCCTTGCAACAAATGCTAAAGGGACTTACATAGCCAGTAAACACAAAAGAAATGAAAGACCTACAAAAACAAGCCCAAAATAATCAAGAAAATGCCAATAGGAACATATATATCAATAATTACCTTAAATGTAAATGGATTAAATACACCAGCCAAAAGATACAGACTCACTGAATGGATAGAAAAACAAGACCCATATATATCCTGCCTACAGGAGACCCACTTCAGACCTAGAGACACATACAGACTGAAAGTAAAAGGATGGAGAACAATATTCCATGTGAATGGAAACCAAAAGAAAGCTGGAGCAGCAATCCTTATTTCAGACAAAATAGACTTTAAAATAAAGAATATCATAAAAGACAAAGAAGGACACTACACAATGATCAAGGGATCAATCCAAGAAGACATAACAATTGTAAATGTCTATGCACCCAGCATAGGAGCCCCTCAATACATAAGGCAAACACTAACTGTCATAAGAGGAGAAATCAACAAGAACACAATAATAGTAGGGGACTTTAACACCCCACTGTCATCAATGGACAGATCATCAAAACAGAATCAATAAGGAGACGTAAACCTTAAATGAAACATTAGACCAAATGGACCTAATTGGTATCTTCAGGAATTTCCATCCAAATGCAGAAGAATACACTTTCTTCTCAAGTGCACATGGAACATTCTCCAGGATAGACCACATCTTGAGTCACAAATCAAACCTCAGTAAATTTAAGAAAATTGAAATTGTATCAAGTATCTTCTCTGACCACAACACTATGAGATTAGATATCATCTACAGGAAAAAAAAAAAACACAGCAAAACACACAAACTCATGGAGATTAAACAATACATTACTGAATAACAAAGAAGTTACTGAAGAAATAAAAAAAGAAATCAAAAGATTCCTAGAAACAAATGACAATGAAAACACAATAACCCAAAAGCAGTTTGGGTCTGCTTTTGGGTCAGCAAAAGGGACTCAGCAAAAGCAGTTTGGGAGGTTTATAGCAATAAATCATACCTCAAGAAGCAAGAAAAGCTTCAAATAGCCTAACTCTACATCTAAAGCAGCTGGAAAAAGAACAAAAAACCCCCAAAGTCAGCAGAAGGAAGGAGACCATCAAAAGCAGAGCAGAAATAAATGAAAAAGAAATGAAGGAAACAATAGCAAAGATTAGCAAAAGTAAAAGCTGGTTCTTTGAGAAGATTAACAAAATTGACAAACCACAAGCCAGACTCATCCAGAAAAGAAAGGAGAAAAATCAAATCAATAAAATTAGAAATGAAAAAGGAGAGGTTACAACAGACAACACAGAAATACAAAAGATTATTAGAGAATATTATGAGCAACTATATGCTAATAAAATGGACAACCTAGAGGAAATGGACAGATACTTAGAAAAGATCAGCTTCCCAAGACTGAACCAGTAAGAAACAGATATCATGAACAACCCAATTACAAAAAGTGAACTTGAAACAATGATCAAAAATCTCCCCAAAAAACAAAAGCCCAGGGCTAGATGGCTTCGTAGGGGAATTCTATCAGACATTCAGAGAAGAGCCAATGTCTATTTTTCTAAAACTCTTCCAAGAAATTGCAGAGGAAGAAACACTTCCAAGCTCGTTCTATGAGGCCACAATCACCCTTATACCAAAACCAGGAAAAGACAACACGGAAAAAGAAAATTACAGACCAATATCACTGATGAACATAGATGCAAAAATCCTCTACAAAATTCTAGCAAACAGAATCCAACAACACATTAAAAAGCTCATACACCATGACCAAGTCAGGTTTATTGAATCTTCAATATAAAAAGCTCATACACCATGACCAAGTCAAGTTTATTGAATCTTCAATATACGCAGATCAATCAACATGATACACCATATCAACAAATTGAAAGATTAAAACCATATGATCATCTCAATAGATGCAGAAAAAACCTTTGACAAAATCCAGCATCCATTTATGAAGACAAGCACTTCAAAAAATGGGCATAGAAGGAATCTACCTGAACATAGTAAAAGCCATATGAAAGGCCATATGAAAAGCCTACAGCAAATCTTATTCTCAATGGTGAAAAACTAAACATTTTCCCTCTAAGATCAGGAACAAGACAAGGGTGTCCATACTCACCGCTATTATTCAACATAGTTTTGGAAGTCCTAGCTACAGAAATAAGAGATAAAAAAGAAATAAAAGGAATCCAGATCAGAAAAGAAGTAAAACTCTCACTGTTTGCAGATGACATGATACTATACATCAGTTCAGTTCAGTTCAATCACTCAGTCGTGTCCAACTCTTTGCGACCCCATGAATCGCAGCATGCCAGGCCTCCCTGTCCATCACCAACTCCTGGAGTTCATTCAGACTCACGTCCATTGAGTCAGTGATGCCATCCAGCCATCTCATCTTCTGTCGTTCCCTTCTCCTCCTGCCCCCAATCCCTTCCAGCATCAGAGTCTTTTTCAATGAGTCAACTCTTCGCATGAGGTGGCCAAAGTACTGGAGTTTCATCTTTAGCATCATTCCTTCCAAAGAAATCCCAGGGCTGATCTCCTTCAGAATGGACTGGTTGGATCTTCTTGCAGTCCAGGGGACTTGCAAGAGTCTTCTCCAACATCACAGTTCAAAAGCATCAATTCTTCGGCACTCAGCTTTCTTGACAGCCCAACTCTCACATCCATACATGACCACTGGAAAAACCATAGCCTTGACTAGACAGACCTTTGTTGGCAAAGTAATGTCTCTGCTTTTGAATATGCTATCTAGGTTGGTCATAACTTTCCTTCCAAGGAGTAAGTGTCTTTTAATTTCATGGCTGCAATCACCATCTGCAGTGATTTTGAGAAATGCAAATTAAAACTACAATGAGATACCACCTCTCACCAATCAGAATGGCTGTAATCAAAAAGTCTACAAACAATAAATGCTGGAGAGGGTGTGGAGAAAAGAAAACACTCTTGCACTGCTGGTGGGAATATAAACTGATACAGCCACTATGGAAGAAGACATGGAGATTCCTTAAAAAGCTAGGAATAAAACCACCATATGACCCAGCAATCCCACTCCTAAGCATATACCCTGAGGAAAAAAAAAACTGAAAAAGACACATGTACCCCAATGTTCACTGCAGCTCTATTTACAATATCTAGAACATGGAAGCAACCTAGATGTCCATTGACAAATGAATGGATAAAGAAGCTGTGGTACATAAATACAATGGAATACTGCTGCTGCTGCTGCTAAGTCGCTTCAGTAGTGTCCGACTCTGTGCGACCCCATAGACAGCAGCCCACCAGGCTCCCCCATCCCTGGGATTCTCTAGGCAAGAACACTGGAGTGGGTTGCCATTTCCTTCTCCAGTGCATGAAAGTGAAAAGCCAAAGTGAAGTCGCTCAGTCATGTCCGACTCTTAGCGACCCCATGGACTGCAGCCTACCAGGCACCTCCAAATGCAATACTACTTAGCCATTAAAAAGAAACAGATTTGAATCTGTTCTAATGAGGCGGATGAAACTAGAGCCCATTATACAGAAGGAAGTAAGTCAGAAATAGAAATGTAAATATCATATATTGACAAATATGTATGGAATCTGAAGAGATGGCACTGATGATTTCATTTTCAGGGAGGCAATGGAGAAACAGAAATAGAGACCAGACCTATGGACAAGGTGGGAGGAGAGGAGGGGAAAGGGGAGATGTATGGAGAGAGTAACATAGAAATTTACAATACTATGTGTAAAATAGATAGCCAATGGGAATTTGCTGTAGGACTCAGGGAACTCAAACAGGGCTCTGCGACAGGCTGAAGGGTGGGGTAGGGAGGGAGATGGGAAGGATGTCTTGGAGGGAGGGGACATGGATATACCTATGGCTGATTCTTGGTGATGTACGACAGAAAACCACAAAATTCTCTAAAGCAATTATCCTTCAATTAAAAAATTAAAAAGAAATTCAACATAGTCAAGCAAGCTCATCCTCTCAAGGAGGCATATTCCTCGTTCGTTCAGTGCTCCTTTTCACTGGTAAGAGGACACCATCCACCCCACCCCACCTTGCTGCTAATCAAACCTAAAACTTGGAAGCAATCCATGATTTTTCATTCTCTCTCATAGTCCACATCTAGTCATTCATGAAATTGATTTTCTTACCTCAGAAATATGTCTGGAATATTAAAACTTCTTCTTATGTCATCATCATTGAAATTACTGTGGAAGTTTCCTAATCTCTCTCTTCATGTCTAGGTCTGCCCTTTCTAATTCATTTTTGGCCCAGGAACCAGAAGAATCTTTTTTGAAAATACAAATCTAATCTTGTCACTACCTTTGTACAACTGTGTGAAAACTTCACATTGTCTTAAAATATACAAAATTCTGACAAAACAATCCACAGTCTTTATAGCTGTAGCCTTAGCTCACTTTACCTTTGTCATTTATGCTATACATCTTCCGACCCTCTGTCAGATTTCAAGCATTATTTACAGAGTCTTGGTTCTAGGGTTTCATTGGCGGGGGGTAGGTATGGAATGCTATTATTCCTTCATTTTCACTCTCCTCATGTTCATTCTTTCCTGTCAGTTTAAGAGTTCTTTTAAGAAATCTTCCTCACTCCTAGACAAGTTTAAATCCCCACATTCTGACCCAAAGCCTTTGTGAACTGAACCCCTTCTCCACACTTCAGCTCAGTTTCATACCTAATTTTAAGCTCCATGTTAGGTTAAAGTTAGGTATGAACTTTAACCTAAGGTTTAGGTTTAACTTTAGGTTAACCTAAAGTTAAGCTCAGAGTTCATACCTAACTTTAAGGTCCAGCTTAAAGTTAGGTATGAACACTGTCCATACTTAACACTGTCCAGCTCAGTGTTCATACCTAACTTTAAGCTCCATGTCTTCAGGGACTCTTTCTATCTTGTTTACCCTTGGTCTCCTTATTTCTACTATAAATCCTGAAAACATAGTAGAAGCATGATAAATATTTATTTATACAAATTGAGAGAAATACATTAGAATGATAAAATCATGTGTATCGGCTTCCTTTCAAATGCTGAAGACTAGCAATTTCAAAGCATTATACCTATATTGTCATAATCCATACTTTACTTCTGCTTTGCACATTTGAATGGTTTGTGAGTGTATATGAGTGTGTGTTTATGTATAGGTGTGTGTTAAATGGAGGAGAGTGGAAAGAAATAAAGTATGAGTACCAAGGCCCACCCCACCCCTTATAATTATTTTTTTTTTTTTGCCAATAGTATGAAAAACACTACGGGGGACAATTGGCCTTCTTTTTATCAAAGTGTTGCCATGTTCTGAAGTCTTTTCTAGGCTTCTTGGTAGACGAACATATACCAAAACAGAAAGGTTTATAAAGTGCAAATAGAAATCCTCTGGAGAATAAATCATAGCATACCCTGATTCCTCTGTCTGCCTTTAAAGATGTGAAGATCTGAGAGAATATATAAAACCCAATCCCTTCCTGTGGTTTTAAGAAAATATTGAGAACAAAACACATGTAACCCTGAGCCCATACTTGCAGTTGCTCTAAGTAAATGTTTCCTCTGCATTGTGGAGGAAGGAATTTTGTAACTCCCAGCTTTTGAAAATTAGCTACTTGCCCCCCCCACCCCCCAAAAAAAACACGTTATTGAGAAGTCTCTATACTTTGGAAGCAGTATATTTCTCAAATCCTGTACATTGGGGTAGTATTTCTCTGTAGATGTTTATAAGTTTAATAAAGGAAACCCTACATCTTTGGGGGTTGGATGAATTACATTGCACTATATCATACTATTAAATTTTTTGAGAAGTGTAGTTGTGAAGAAACTTGGGCAACATAGATTAACTTAGATTTTCCAGATATTTTATCATGTAGCCAAACTCTTTATTTGTTTGTTTATTGGGTTTGAATGCTTGTTAATATCCAAGCCACTCTGAAAAAAAATGATGAATTATTCTAGTGTGATAGGAAAGAAAGTTCCATGCTAGCAACTTTATTAGTCTCTTTTACCCTTCAGATAACCTAGCATAGCCTAGTCTCAGTCACAATTTGTAAAATGACAGTAATCACACCTAGTCCCTAGTTGATATAATGAGAATTAAAGGATAAACGTGTACTAGAATTCCTACTCAAAAGTCTCTTTTATGTCCCAAACCAGAGGAGAAAAATTGTGATAAAGCACTTTATACAAAATATATACCGCAGCATTTATTGTAACATTATAATCATGACATAAGGATTTACATAAAATAAACAGCAATGCTTTTTGCACTGTGGTAACTTTAAAAATGGAGGTTATGTACAAATTCCGGTTGTTGCCATCAAAAGTTGCACAGCTGAATGGCAAGCAGCACCACACATGTGCACAGGGAGAACTCGATGGGCACTGCAATCAAAGCGCAGGGAGATGCACTTTACAGATGAGCAAAGCAACTGCGGAAACAATGGCTCTGAATGCCTTTTTATATTCACATCACTCTCAGCATGTCTGCAAAACAGACTTGAAGGAATGAAAAGTCGGAAATCTGAGCACACAGCATCTGGGTTTCTAGACAAGTCTAGGTTATGAATTAGAAATGACTGAATTTGAATTCTCTGTCGCATTTGTGCCAGCTCAGGGACCTGACTTTTATCCCCTTACCACTTCCTTCCTCGCTCCTAGGACCCATCACTTGTAGTTAAATAAAGGCAAATTCAAGTTGAGGAGAACTCAGACACCACAGAGTAAACACTCACAACATTCTCCACCTAAAAGTTACATTTCAGAGAAAACAAATGATTTTTTCCCTCGAGAGAATTGCTGTAAGCAAATATATGACAGTTCACAGACTTTCATTCTGGTGAAGCTAACTAGACATGGAAATCACTGAATCAGAATTGAAATGAAAATTATCTGCAAGAGTCTCATTTATTTCAAGTTTCAATGATTTCCCCATGTGAATTTTGCTAAATTCATGTTAAATAAATAGGAAAGTTAAAGCATGATTTCTCTTTTAAAAGGACAAGAAAGTAATACTAAATCTTAAGGCTTTGGAAATCATGCATTCAGTTCAGTCAGTATCAGTTCAGTCACTCAGTTGTGTCCGACTCTTTGTGACCTCCATGGACTGCAGCATAACAGGCTTCCCCGTCCGTTACCAATTCCTGGAGCGTGCTCAAACTCATGTCCATCGAGTCGGTGATACCATCCAACCATCTCAGCCTTTGTCATCTCCTTCTCCTCCTGCCTTCAATCTTTCCCAGCATTAGGGTCTTTTCAAATGAGTCAGTTCTTCGCATCAGGTGGCCAAAATATTGGAGCTTCAGCTTCAGCATCAGTCCTTCCAGTGAATATTCAGGACTGATTTCCTTCAGGATGGACTGGTTTGACTTCCATATTGTACAAGGGACTCTCAAGAGTCTTCTCCAACACCACAGTTCAAAAGCATCAGTTATTCAGTGCTCAGCTTTCTTTATAGTCCAACTCTCACATCCATACGTGACTACTGGAAAAACCATAGCTTTAACTAGATGGACCTTTCTTGGCAAAGTAATGTCTCTGCTTTATAATGTGCTGTCTAGGATGGTCATAGCATTTCTTCCAAGGAGTCTTTTAGTTTCATGGCAGCAGTCACCATCTTAAGTGGTTTTGGAGCCCCCCAAAATAAAGTCTCTAACCCTTTCCATTGTTTCCCCATCTAATTTTCATGAAATGATAGGACCAGATGCCATGATCTTAGTTTTCTGAATGTTGTCTTTTAAGTCAACTTTTTCACTCTCCTCTTTTACTTTCATCAAGAGGCTCTTTAGTTTGTCTTTGCTTTCTACCATAAGGGTGGTGTCATCTACATATCTGAGGTTATTGATATTTCTCCCGGCAATCTTGATTCCAGCTTGTGCTTCTTTCAGTTTAGCGTTTCTCATGATGTAGTCTGCATATAAGTTAAATAAGCAGAGTGACAATATACAGCCTTGACGTACTCCTTTTCCTATTTGGAACCAATCTGTTGTTCCATGTCCAGTTCTAACTGTTGCTTCTTGACCTGCATACAGATTTCTCAGGAGGCAGGTCAGGTAGTATGGTATTTCCATCTCTTTAAGAATTTCCATAATATTTTGTGATCCACACAGTCAAAAGCTTTGACATAATCAATAAAGCAGAAGTAGATGTTTTTTCTGGAACTCTCTTGGTTTTTTGATGATCCAGAAGGTGTTGGCAATTTGATCTCTGGTTCCTCTGCCTTTTCTGAATCCAGCTTGAACATCTGGAAGTTCATGGTTCACATACTGTTGAAGCCTGGGTTGGAGGATTTTGAGTGTTACTTTGCTAGCGTGTGAGATGAGTGCAATTGTGTCGTAATTTGAACATTCTTTGGCATTGCCTTTCTTTGGGATTGGAATCAAAACTGACGTTTTCCAGTCCTGTGGCCACTGCTGCATTGTCCAAATTTGCTGACATATTAAGTGGAGCACTTTCACAGCATTATCTTTTAGGATTTGAAATAACTCAAGTGGTATTCTATCACCTTCACTAGCTTTTGATTAATTTCCAAGGACCAGACAGCAAATTAGCAAATAAAAAAGTTGTGTGTAGATGTTTAGACTGGATTAAGGATGTTTTATTTGAAATTAAACTGAGAAGAAACATGAGGCATAGGAAACATACTACTGGGCCAACTGTGTTAGAGAAGTTCAACTGGGCAATGCAATGCTTCAGCTTATGAGGCTAAGGTTTTTCTTTACAGAAGACTCACAGGTTCATTTATCTAAATTATGTTTCATTATATATTGATTTTTGTTATTTGACTAATATAGGCAAAAACATGGATGAGTCAGTAAGCAGTAACAGAGAAAAAATTCTGTCAGCAAAGATTATATACTATATGATTCCATGTACATAAGATCCTTGAAATAACAAAGCTATAGAAATGTAGAACAGATCAGTAGTTATCAGCAGTTAGGAATAAGCTTGAGGAGGTGTGGTTATAAAGAAGCAGCAGGAGGGATCCTTTAGATGGATTGCTCTACATCTTGACTATAGTGCTCCATACAGAAACTCTACATGTGATAAAATTACATAGAACACCCACAAAAATGAGTACAAGTTAAATTTGGGGAGTCTGAATAAGACTGAAGGTTTGTATCAGTGTTAATATCCTTGTAATACTGTGGTATGGTTTTGCAAGATACTACTACTGGGAGAAATACATAAACAGTACAAGATTTCTATTACTTCTTAAAAAATGATATGTGAATCTACAGTTGTCTCAAAATAAAAAGATTAAATTAAAAATGTAATGTTTGCTTTTAAAGTGTGTTCATACTGTCTTTGGGGACTTTTTCTTTTAGATACCCTCCAATTTATTCTATGTGAGAGGTTAGTACCAAGACATATCTAACCTCTTGCATCCATGCTTCTTTCATTCCTTTTTTATACTGCTTAATATTCCAGTGTGATTATGGCAAAATTCATGTATATACTCTACTAGTGATTTGCATATGTGCTTTTTCCTGTTTTTGTTATTATGGACCATCTTGCCTTGGTACGCATGGTACTCATGTGCAAATGTTTCTAATTCATTGCTCTGCTCTCATAGTTCCTTGAAATTTGTAATTTAATCTCTGTTCCTTTTATAACTAAATTTCAACCATACTTTCCCAGTATAAAGATTTAAGACTGTACATTTCCTTTAAAATACTGTTTCTGCATTTTTCCACAGGATTTGATGTACAGTGTAGTTAATCTTACTTATGGTGTTAAGCCACTCAGGTGTGTCCGACTGTTTGCAAACCCATGCACTGCAGTCCACAAGGCTCCTCTGTCCATGGAGTTCTCCAGGCAAGAATACTAGAGTGGATTGCTATTTCCTTCTCCAGGGCATCTTCCTGACCCAGGGATGGAATCCATCTCTCGTAAGTCTCCTTTACACTAGTACCACCTGAGAAGCCCCAAATACATGGGGGTTTATTTATTCATCTTTTGTTGTTATTCTTTTACACATTTAACTAAATTGCATAGTCTTGAGAGAATATGAACTCCATGATACCTATGCTTTGAAATTTATTGTTACTTGATTCATGACCTAGTAAATAATCAATTTGGGGAATGAGCAATGGTTTTAGCCTTTAAGCAGTGTCCTACTCTTGCAACCCCATGGGCTATAACCTGCCAAGGTCCTCTGTTTATGGGATCCTCCAGGCAAGAACACTGGAGTGGGTTGCCATTTCCTGTTTCAGGGTATCTTCCTGACCCAGAAATCAAACCCGGTTCTCCTGCCTTTCAGGCAGATTCTTTACCTACTGAGCTATGAGGGGAGATTACTGTAATATGAGGGCACAGAAATCTGTGTAATTCCATTATAATAAAGTTGTTATTGTTACTGTTCAAATAATGCCTTCAATTATTTTTGATTATTTGTCTTTTCAAGGATTAACAGAAGGATGCTGAACTCTCCCTCTATATTATTAGATTTATCTTCAGTTCAGTTGCTCAGTCATGTCCAACTCTTTGCGACCCCATGGACTGCAGCAGGCCAGGCCTCCCTGTCTATCACCAACTCCTGGAGTTTACTCAAACTCAGGTCCATTGAGTCGGTGATGCCATCCAACCATCTCATCCTCTGTTGTCCCCTTCTCCTCTCACCTTCAATCTTTCCCAGCATTAGGGTCTTTTCAAATAAGTCAGTTCTTCACATCAGGTGGCCAAAGTATTGGAGTTTCAGCTTTAGCATCAGTCCTTCCAGTGAATATTCAAGACTGATAACCTTTAGGATGGACTGGTTTCACCTCCTTATTATCCAAGGGACTCTCAAGAGTCTTCTCCAACACCACAGTTCAAAAGCATCAATTCTTCAGCACTTAGCTTTCTTTATATTCCAACTCTCACATCCATATGTGACTACTGGAAAAACTATAGCTTTGACTAGATGGACCTTTGTTGGCAAAGTAATGTCTCTGGTTTATAATATGCTGTCTAGGTTGGTCATAACTTTTCTTCCAAGGAGCAAGTGTCTTTTAATTTCATGGCTGCAGTCAACTTCTGCAATGATTTGGGAGCCCCCAAAAGTAAAGTCTCTCACTCTTTCCATTGTTTCCCCATCTAATTGCCATGAAATCATAGGACCAGATGCCACGATCTTAGTTTTCTGAATGTTGACTTTTAAGTCAACTTTTTCACTCTCCTCTTTCACTTTCATCAAGATTCTCTTTAGTTCTTCTTTGCTTTCTGCCATAAGGGTGGTGTCATCTGCATATCTGGGGTTATTGGTATTTCTCCTGGCAATCTTGATTCCAGCTTGTGCTTTATCCAGCCCAGCGTTTCTCATGATATATTCTGCATATAAGTTAAATAAGCAGGGTGACAATATATAGCCTTGACGTATTCCTTTCCCGATTTGGAATCAGTCTGTTGTTCCATGTCCAGTTGAGGCTACATTATTGGAAGCAAAAGAAGTAAAATTTTATCTTTTGGATGGATTTAAACCATGATCATTTTTATAGAAATCCTAAAAATGTGCTTTGCTTTAGTGTCTTTTTTTTTTATGAAATTGACACAGCTAAATCAGCTTCCTTTTGTTTCTTAACTAGAAAGTGAGCTAGTTACTAAAACTCTAGAATTCTGTTTCATTTCTTTTGAGAGTAGAAAACAATCAACAATCAGTATGTTATTGGATTATACTGGGATAATAACTTGTGGTTCAAGATGCAATAGGACTTACTAAAGATTTTACAGTAAAGTTACTTTGCATTAAACTTTATAATTTCTGTATATTTTTTTCTAAGGACAGTGCATTGAAAATGCAGTTAGTTTTTAAGTACTTCTTCAATAATTTATAAATCATCATGAACCAGTATAAGTCCCCCTTTTTATTTCCCTCTAAGCAATTTTATTATATGTGTGAAAGCAAACAACTCCCTCTACTAAAAAAATTAAGAAAGAAAATTTATGTCTGCTTTAAAATTTTCAGAGATTTTGACCCTTACTCTTAAAATGAAGAATCTTCTAAATAGGGAAAGTAAGGTAGATTTATGTGCAGTATCACATTCTACATTTGAATAAGTTTGATCATATCTTTATAATGTCCCTTAAGCAGGCCTTACCATCACCTATTGGGCTTTCCTGGTGGCTCATTAGTAAAGAATCCACCTGCAATGCAAGAGATGCAGGAGATATGGGTTCAGTCTCTGGGTCAGGAAGATCCCCTGGAGGAGGGCATGGCTTCTAGTCTTCTTGCCTGGAGTATCCCATGGACAGAGGAGACTGGTGAGCTACAGTCCATAGGGTCACAAAGAGTCGGACATGACTGAAGAGACTGAGCATGAAGGCATGCTCCCTGTCCTATATTCCTGTGTAGGAAGTCTATTTTAGGAAGATAAATATGGAAAAAAAATATGTACTTAAGATCACTAGAAGAGAAACATGGGATAAACATTTAAGCAGATAAATAACCAATGCATTGAAAAATAAGAAAATAAAATGGCTACTTTTCTGTTAAATCAACTTAGATAGGTTAGAAAGGGTTCAAAACAATGTTTAGGGCACTGTGAAATATTTAGCTGATGTCATTAGGACTTTTCCCAGCTGGAGAATACTGATCCTTTTATGAGTAACAAATTCGGACCTCTTGATGAATGATCAGGATATTCTGAAGCTTTCCACTTTGGCAAGCTTTCAGGAAAGTCTCAGCAGAAAGTAAGGTCATTGCTTTCCCCATTTAGTGAATGTTTAAGGAGTCAATAAAATTTCTGACCTTGTTTTATTTGGGACTTTTTTTTCACTTGTTTAAACGATTGCATTTTAAAAGAAGTCTAATGGAAAAAGAACAGACATTGACCATGGATATGTCTCTAGTTTAACCTTTCCCAAAGCAAGATATTTTTCAAGGTTGGCAACAACTGCTGGTCACAGCCTTTCAGCTTTGTGTCCCAGACACATAGCTGCCTCATCTATCTTTCCAAAGAATTGTTCTAATCATGTAACACCTCCTACCTCCCATCTTAAAAAAACTCAATGACTATCTGTTAATTTCGGATCTATGCTGGCAATGTTTGACCTATATCTCCAATTTAGATCACTTCTTAACCAGGTCTGAATTTACATTTACAAATTAACTTCACACTTTTCCTTTTATGTACCTGTGCTCCAGCCAACTCAGGGATGGAATATCTTCTGTCCATTAATCATGCTATTTTCTTTCCTTGACTATTCCTTTACCTCCTCCTCTGCCAAGTATGTTTAACATCCTATATTTTTCTTCTCAAGATGGGATTTCACCTATTTAATGAACACCACTCTAGAACCCCTCTGAGCTAAAAATAACTCTCCTACTTCTGAATTACCTATTAGAACATTATATGTGGAAAATAGAAAATATGATTTCTATTATAAATATTATGTATCAACATCAGTTTCCCAGCAACCTTTCAACAGCAATTGATCAAGTGAATACTATGCTAGGAAATGGAATAGAAGTGTGGGCCTAAAAGCATTGCAAGTGGACAAAAAACTGCATGCAAGAAGTGTGGGAAGACTAAATCTTCTCTAGGACAGTAAAGAATAGTTCAAAATAGTGAAAACAGTAGACTGGATCAGTGCAAACTGGGTAATGAAATCTCCAGTACAAAACTATTAAACCCTGTGGTCCAGGAGGACAAAGAAAGTTAAGGAGGTATATTCCCCAAATACCCTCTGTCCCAGTTAGACTTTGGGTGAAGAATATTACAACGTTGATGAAAAGATTGTTAATGAGCCAAGCTTTCTAAAGAAAAACAATGATGAAGACTTATATGCATATTTAAGTAACTGGCCTCATGAGTTCAAGAAGTCAAGATCACAAATTTGGACTTCATTTTGTAGACTTATTTATCAAACTGTGAATGGACTGAAACATTCTCAAGCGTTCATGATTCTGAAAAATGTTTTTAAAAATTAATGTTTAAATGTTGCTAATATAAAAGAAATTAATATTCCAGCACATTTGATGGTCACTCTAAGTGCTGACACAGTTGATACCCCCTCCTATGCTATAATTGTTTTTCTTCCATCTTGATAGAGATAAGGAATTTTTCCTGCTTCTATCATGGACTGAATTCTTCGTGTGTCCCTGGAATATCACCCTCTTTCACTCCCTAGAGACTTCTTTGCTCCCAGTAACATTTTTCTTTCTGATTCATCTGTTTCTTCCTTTTGACTTACTCATCTCTCAGTTCAGTTCAGTTCAGTCGCTCAGTCGTGTCTGACTCTTTGCGACCCCATGAATCTCAGCACGCCAGGCCTCCCTGCCCATTATCAACTCCCGGAGTTTACACAAACTCATATCCATTGAGTCAGTGATGGCATCCACCCATCTCATCCTCTGTGGTCCCCTTCTCCTCCTGCCCCCAATCCCTCCCAGCATCATGTTCTTTTCCAATGAGTCAACTCTTCCCATGAAGTGGCCAAAGTATTGGAGTTTCAGCTTTAGCATCAGTCCTTCCAATGAACACCCAGGACTGATCTCCTTTAGAATGAACTCGTTGGATCTCCTTGCAGTCCAAGGGACTCTCAAGAGTCTTCTCCAACACCATAGTTCAAAAGCATCAATTCTTCGGCACTCAGCTTTCTTCACAGTCCAACTCTCACATCCATACATGACCACAGGAAAAACCATAGCCTTGACTAGATGGACCTTTGTTGGCAAAGTAATGTCTCTGCTTTTGAATATGCTGTCTACGTTGGTCATAACTTTCCTTCCAAGGAGTAAGCGTCTTTTAATTTCATGGCTGCAACCACCATCTGCAGTGATTTTGGAGCCCCAAAAAATAAAGTCTGACACTGTTTCCACTGTTTCCCCATCTATTTCCCATGAAGTGACGGGACCAGATGCCATGATCTTCGTGTTCCAAATGTTGAGCTTTAAGCCAACTTTTTCACTCTCCACTTTCACTTTCATCAAGAGGCTTTTTAGTTCCTCTTCACTTTCTGCCATAAGGGTGGTGTCATCTGCATATCTGAAGTTATTGATATTTCTCCTGGCAATCTTGATTCCAGCTTGTGTTTCTTCCAGCCCAACGTTTCTCATGATGTACTCTGCATATATGTTAAATAAACAGGGTGACAATATACAGCCTTGATGTGCTCCTTTTCCTATTTGGAACCAGTCTGTTGTTCCATGTCCAGTTCTAACTATTGCTTCCTGACCTGTGTATAGGTTTCTCAAGAGGCAGGTCAGGTGGTCTGGTATTCCAATCTCTGGAAGAATTTTCCACAGTTTCTTGTGATCCACACAGTCAAAGGCTTTGGCATAGTCAATAAAGCAGAAATAGATGTTTTTCTGGAACTCTCTTGCTTTTTCCATGATTCAGCGGATGTTGGCAATTTGATCTCTGGTTCCTCTGCCTTTTCTAAAACCAGCTTGAACATCTGGAAGTTCACGGTTGGTTTGGAGAATTTTGAGCAATACTTTACTAGCATGTGAGATGAGTGTAATTGTGCAGTAGTTTGAGCATTCTTTGGCATTGCCTTTCTTTGGGATTGGAATGAAAACTGATTTTTTCCAGTCCTGTGGCCACTGCTGAGTTTTCCAAATTTGCTGGCATATTGAGTGCAGCACTTTCACAGCATCATCTTTCAGGATTTGAAATAGCTCAACCGGAATTCCATCACCTCCACTAGCTTTGTTCATAGTGATGCTTTCTAAGGCCCACTTGACTTCACATTCCAGGATGTCTGGCTCTTGGTGAGTGATCACACCATCATGATTATCTGGGTCATGAATATCTTTTTTGTACAGTTCTTCTGTGTATTCTTGCCACCTCTTCATAATATCTTCTGCTTCTGTTAGGTCCATACCATTTCTGTCCTTTATCGAGCCCATCTTTGCATGAAATATTCCCTTGGTATCTCCAGTTTTCTTGAAGACATCTCTAGTCATTCCCATTCTGTTGTTTCCCTCTATTTCTTTGTGCTGATCCCTGAGGAAGGCTTTCTTATCTCTCCTTGCTATTCTTTGGAACTCTGCATTCAGATGCTTATATTTTTCCTTTTCTCCTTTGCTTTTCACTTCTCTTCTTTTCACAGCTATCTGTAAGTCCTCCCCAGACAGCCATTTTGCTTCTTTGCATTTCTTTTCCGTGGGAATGGTCTTGATCCCTGTCTCCTGTACAATGTCACGAACCTCAGTCCATAGTTCATCAGGCACTCTATCTGTCAGATACAGTCCCTTAAATCTATTTCTCACTTGCACTGTATAATCATAAGGGAGTATTAGACTGTTCTAAAGTACTCCTGCCTGGAAAATCCCATGGATGGAGGAGCCTGGTAGGCTGCAGTCCCTGGGGTCGCTGAGGGTTAGACACGACTGAGTGACTTCACTTTCAGTTTTCTCTTTCATGCATTGGAGAAGGAAATGGCAACCCGCTCCAGTGTTCTTGCCTGGAGAATCCCAGGGACGGTGGAGCCTGGTGGGCTGCTGTCTATGGGGTCGCACAGAGTAGGACACGACTGAAGTGACTTAGCAGAAAGTCAATCAACTTTGGAGATGGATGCAGAATTCTGAATATACAAAAGCTGTTGAATTATATACTTTAAAAGGATGAATTTATGGCATGTGAATTATATCTGAATAAAGATGTTTAAAAATAAAACAACAAGATAAAGTAGCTGTCACTATTGACTGCTATGTGTGAGAAAATATTCTGAGATTTTAACCATAGAAGTGGGGTAAGGAGCTGGTTCATTTCAAAGAATAGAAACCTTCCAAGTATTTCAAGTGAAATGGATTTAATACAGGGAGTTAGATGCATATAAATCTGTTGGAAAGACTGGGGAAGCAAATGTGAGGTCACAGATGCCATCATGATCAAGAAAGTCAAGAAGTTGCTGCCACTAGAGGTCAGAAAAATGCAGACAATGGTTGCCAGTGTCTCAGCTGCCCCAACACCCCCAAAATGAATGATTGGAGGGGAATGGATTTAGACTGCCCTAGTAAGAACTCCAGTGTTCTTGCCTGGAGAATCCCAGGGATAGGGGAGCCTGGTGGTCTGCCATCTATGGGGTCGCACAGAGTCGGACACGACTGAAACGACTGAAGCAGCAGCAGCAGTAAGAACTCACATGTGCCAGAGCTATGTAGCTTTCACCTCTGGCAAAGGAAAACAGGGGTTGATGTCCTGTCTTTCAAATTGCATACAAGCCTGTCTTGTTGGCAGAATCTAAACCATATCCAGAAATACGGAAGCTTGCTGTAGCCACTAAATAAATAAATGAAATAAAGTGTCTTGTCTAAAGGCCAGCATAACACAGATGCCAGCGGAACTGTAAATGGTAATTTAATTCCAAACTGAACTGAGGCTGTATTCATTTGAGTTATTCAGAGCCTTGTCAGAGGGGTTTACAGGCTAATTTTTTCTGGGGACACAAAAGCCCCAGCTACAATCTAGGAATGCTTTACCCTTATCTTAGAAGAATAGATTTAAATGTCATTAGTTTCCCCTGATGATTCAGAGTGGATTTTTATTTAGGTCTCAGTTAATGCCAAGCAAGCAATCCACACTATTCTCAAATCTGTTAGTCATGATTTGCATTGCTTTAAGTGTTGCTCTCACCTGCAATAAACTATACTTTTTAGTTGTGATGCCTGGGGGTGTTTGTGTCCCAGCTGCCATCTGGCAATTATTGCTGAGCAAATGCCCCCGCTTTTTCCCCTAGATTAGTCATCATAGAAAAGTGCAGTGTTCTTATGAATGTCTGTTCTATAAATGAATGAAAAGGAGAAACTATGCTTAAAGTATTAAAATGTATGAAAGTACTTTCAGAATTGGATTGGATTTGAATAAAAGGAGCTCTAGAATTACACAGAGCTTCCCAACTTTTACTTAATCACCAAACATCCGTGTATACTGTTTTATTTTCATTGCTTTTATGTAATTCATGGACTCTGAGTCACTTGATTTTTCTTTCTTTCTTTCAGTCACTCATCCCTACACTCTCTGACCTTCCGTTTTTACGTCTCCTTCCTACTAAGGCCTTTTTGGCTTGTCTGTGTGGTTCTAATCTTAGGTAAGCAGATGATTTTCTCTATAGGATGTCTTTTAGTGTTTCCTCTCCAGAGTGTCAGCTTGCATTCTTGTTGCTCTCATACACAATAGAATATACCCTTGGGTGAGGTGGAAAGGAAACTCTTGTCTGGTAAGCAGAGACAAAAATACCAGGGGAAACTTAAGGGTGGCGTGGAAGTTAACTAAGGGATGCAGCCTTTGATCCTACCTGTTTATGCCAGGAGGATATGCAAGACAACATAGTGAATGAAGCAGAAGGAAAATCAGAGTTAGCTCTGTGTGTGAAGGGGTGTCAATTAATGGCTTCCTGAGTAGAGAACTGGCAGCCAGAGCTTTTGATCTTGGCCGCTCCTAGGAGTAGGACTGTGAATTAAAGTTTCAGGTTAGGAGCACCGAAACAAGGGCTACATCTGTGTGACTGGCTTTCTATAGCATAGAGCCATGCTTGGGTGGTCACTGTAATAACCAGTGATTACTGTGGTAAAAGGCTTCCAGTTGACTCTAAGAGTACATCCAATGAGGCCAGAATCTGTGAACTTAAGCAATGCTCTAGGTTTCTTCTCTCAACCTGAGAGCAATGATACAGCCTATATTTATATAAAAATTTATGTATGAGATTAAAAGTGATAAGACTGATACAAGCTGATGCTAGCACCGGTGAATAAAGGTGTTACAGGCAATAAAGAAAGCTAACAAATCATATGGAGAAGGAATTTGAGCAAAATATTAGGAGGAAAAAAATTTTCCAGTTGCCTATCCTATTTTCCCAACCCTAATTTATTCATCCAGTGCCACATACAAAAAGTACTTATTTTATGTACTTGCTGTTCACCCCTGCAAGACTGTAACCAACTTGAGGTTGGAAGAAACTAGATCCATATGCTATGACACTGACTAGAAAATTTTGACTAGGCTAGACAATTTTAAACACAACCTATGGTAAAAAGGAGAAGGCAGTGGCACCCCACTCCAGTACCCTTGCCTGGAAAATCCCATGGACGGAGGAGCCTGGTGGGCTGCAGTCCGTGGGGTCGCTAAGAGTCGGACACGACTGAGTGACTTCACTTTCACTTTTCACTTTCCTGCATTGGAGAAGGAAATGGCAACCCACTCCAGTGTTCTTGCCTGGAGAATCCCAGGGACGGGGGAGCCTGGTGGGCTGCCGTCTACGGGGTCACACAGAGTTGGACACGACTGAAGCAACTTAGCAGTAGTATGGTTAAAAAAAAAAAATCCACTGCAGTGTGGGAAACCCAGGTTTGATCCCTGGGTTGGGAGGATACCCTGGAGAAAGGAATGGCAACCCCACTCCAGTATTCTTGCCTGGAGAATTTCAAGGGCAGAGGAGCCTGGCAGGCTACAGTTCATAGGATCACAAAGAGTTGGATGAGACTCAGTGACTAGCATTGCTACTACTACTATACCATGCTAAATGCTAGTCAAAGGTCCACAATAAAGAGCAGAAGAGTGACAGGAATTTTGAATAGTAGTATACATAGTTCAGGCAGAGATTTAGCAAAAGATAAATCTATAAGATAACAGTTCCCAACTTCTTCATTTTCTCCTATCTTACTCTCATTTGTTTCACCCTTGCTTCCAACATGCTAAGCTCTGGAAAACAGGTCTTGTAGAATAGATAGAATTTTAACTGGCATAGAAAAAGATAGGAGAGGAAAAATTATTCAAAATTGTAATGATAGAGCAAGCCATAATGGTGAAGGAAATCAGAATGTGACCTTAAAATATGCCTCTGACATCACTATTATTTTGAGCTCAAGGCAATTAAGAAGGAGCAAATGCAGAAACAGCTCTCCCTACTCTCTTTTCTGCATTAAGGCAAGATATAAATTCTCTTTTTTACTGGAGATAAACTTTTAGCAGCCCAGAGGCACCAAAGGAGTTTGCAAACAAACCTTACCAACAGTGGTAGTGGTTTAGTCACTAAGTCGTGTCTGACTCTTGCAACGCTATAGACTGTGGCCTCCCAGGCTCCCCTGTCATGGGATTCTCCAGGCAAGAATCCTGGAGCGGGTTGTCAGTTCCTTCTCCAGGGGATCTCTCCAAACCAGGAATCGAACCCAGGTCCCCTGCAAATTGCAGGCAGATTCTCTACTGACTGAGCTACAAGGGAAGATTTGCTGACATTAGACCTCTCCAATATATTTACCTTCCTGCAGTGTGCCATCCTTGGAGGAGTAAAATGCTTTTCTTCCTCCTGTCATTTCTCTACAAATGTTTTGTTCTTGGTTGAAGATGCTGTAGAAAGCCAGAGTTCTAGCCATCACTTTGAGTTACTTTTGTCAAGATTCCGCTCATGTGATGTATGCAGCAGGCATTAATAAACTACTTGTATTTCTTTTGTTAATCTTTCTTTTTTGGTAAAGATACTCAGCTAAAAACCCAAAGTAGGTAAAGTTTTGCTTCCCTTTGGTTAGAGTACAGGACATACAATAAGGGCAAGTGGTATAATTTTGGCAAGGTGGTTTTGGACAATGTCCTGGGTGAGGAGGAAGTAGTAGGGTACACATTGAGGAGTTCCAGCTTAATTCATTGTGCATTGCTGCTGCTGCTGCTGCTGCGTCACTTCAGTTGTGTCCGACTGTGCAACCCCATAGACGGCAGCCCACCAGGTTCCCCCATCCCCGGGATTCTCCAGGCAAGAACACTGGAGTGGGTTGCCATTTCCTTCTCCATGTGCATTGAGGAGGCATTAAATCAAGGTTTTAATTGTAGGAAAACAATCAGGTAAGAGTTGTACTTTAAAAAGTTAACTCTGATAGTGGAATTTACTCATTCACATCTGTTTATTTACCAATTATTTTAATAATAAAGAAAAAGACATTAAATGTTGTGAAAAGGAAAAGTATAACATGATCAGTTTATTGCTATGATGAGAGTGAAGTTTAGAGAATCATTATGAAATGTGTGACGTAACTATGCCACTTGCTACAAGTAATGAAAGGAATTGAAAGGAGGGAGAAACTGCTTCCAGCCATTGGAAAGACCAAGTAGGGCTAAAGACAGAGGCCAAGCATGAGGAATGTAAATCACCAAAGTGACTGCAGTTGGAACAGAAAGTATAGAGAGAAGAGATGCTGCAAAGGTAAACCTAAGATACTTGGTCACAATTTTCATTAATGAGGTAATAGGAAATGAGTCAAATGTCTGCATTTTTCAAACCAAGATAACCAGGATTCATCCATTCATTCTACTATTCATTAATTTGGCACATTTTATATACTGGTGACCCTGTGCCAGGATTATTTAAATTGTTAGAAAAGAGAGGGGTGAACAAACTAGTCCTCATGGAACTTACTGCCCAGTAGGGGAAGGGCAGCATAAACAGAGTGATAGTATTGTATGATCAAAACAGGAAACTAGGGGGAGAGGTTGGTTGTAAAAGAAGATTTCATTTATTTTATAGTATTTTGAGTTTGAGAAAATGATGAGGTATGTTTCTAGAAAGAAAGGAGGGCCAAGTGGAAATAGTTCAAACCATGAAGATAAATGCGTTTACTAAAGGAGAAGGTATGCAGAAGAAAAAAAAAATGGAGTTTTGCATAGAATCTCAAGAAATACCCATATTTTGGAAATGAAATGTTGAATAAGAGTCAATTAAGGAGACAATACAAGAGGAGTGAAAAATTTGGAAGTGACACAGATGCTACAAATATCTAAGAAAATATTTTTACAAACACAACAATCAAGGAATACACCTCGTCTCATGCAAGAAAGTGTGGGGATGTAGAGGGACAAATCTGGCAGTTATAGCACTGTGATGGGGGCAGAAGCCCACCTTAGGTGTGAAAGGAAGCAGAGAGACTGGATAAGTATTTGAGAGAGAGAAAGGAAAGTTATAAGAAAGTTGTTTTTAACCTAATCATCATATGTGGTCACCAATGTATAGGAATTTTTAGAGCCAAGAAGGAGAAAGCAAAGTGAGGAAATAGCTAATCAGGGGGAGGAAGTGTGAGAGGGTGAGACTGAGCACACGCACAGCCTTGGCAGAGGAGATGGGAACCCTTTCCTCAGAAGTGTGTCAAGTATGCAGACAGATGGTAGATCCAAAGTACAGGAAAGCTGAGGAAACTGCTGGCAAATGGTCCTGATACTCTTGGTAACTTAGAGGGAGGATGATGTACGGATTTGGAAAGTGTTGGGTGAAGCTTCTAAGCATGAAGTATGAGAACAACTTGAAAAAACTGTGACAGCAAATGAAATTATGATTCAACAAAAGATGACTCAGATGACTGCTCACCATTCAAAAGGCTCCCCTGACATCAGAGAGCATTATCTGGACTGGACTGATGTATATGATTTTATGATTTCCTCCAATAAGTATAGGCTGTCTGGTGGTGGCGAAAAAGGTCTGGGTGATCCCAATTCACCTTTCTCGTATTCTACCAAGCTTGCTACTGGCAGGGACTAGGATGATCCATCTGGTGTCAGACAATATACAAAGGGGTTTTCTCTTCATGTTCTCCATGGTTTGTTTTACCTCTTTGTTGAAAAGAAGCCGTATGCCAAAGCAAAAAAAGCCAAGCCAGCAAGACATAAGCTCACTCATCGATCACTGACAGTGTTTCAGACTTATTCAGCCCAGTTGTCGTGCTGACGTGTGGGGCTAGAATTGCCGGAAACCTGAGGAGAAGAGTTCTCAGAAAGTTAAACCAAACATGGGAAACTATGAAAGCAGTAGGAGGTCAGTCAACCTTCAGAAACTCTCTGTGTTGCATGTTGGGCGCCCCAAGTACTTTCTGTCATTTTTGTAACTCCTCCTAAGCGCGCTTGAACGACTTGATGATGGTCAATGTGTGTTGATCCTTATAGATGTTCCTAGCTCCAGATTTTTGTGAATTTATATAATATAAAGGTGTTTCACTTTAATATGTGTGATTGTGACTCAGATCTTAGGCTCAACCTCAGAACTCAACTGGGGACAGGGTCAATATAATCTCTGTCAGGAGTAAATGCATCAAAAACTTGTAATTCATAGACTAATTTAGACAGTAAAATAACCCAACAAAATAAGGTTTAAAAGAAAAAAAAAAAAAACAACTTTAAGGAGATCATTTTGACAAAACTAGCCTGAAGTACCTAATCATTGTACTCCAACCACTTGAAATTAGGAGAAATCTCTCACCAAATAATTTTTAAACTACTGTAGTCTCTGCTTTTGCAATTAATTTTGCTAATGGTCAAGTTCCTAAGTTAGGCAGTAGCATTCAAGCCCAGCTCTGTGTTTTCCCAAGCAAAGGGTCTCTTGAAAGGATACTGTAAAATAAAGCAAAGATAGGACTCCTTTGTGCCTTTTGAGGAAGGGAGACAGAATGGCATCAGATTGGGGATAACTTTAAGCACTATCGCTGCTACATGAGGAGATAAAACAGAAAGCAGTCAGTACTCTGAGTTGTTTTGAAGCAAAAGTCTGCACTTGAACAAGGAATATTTGTAACTGGAACTGACTGTAGTCTGAACTAAGAATTGCCATTGGCTGTGAGTAATGAATTCTGTGCCTGAGGTCTGTGTTATTGCTTCTACTATCTAATATCTTGGTTCCAAGGAGTATGCTGTTGAATTTAAGCACACTTGTTAAGAAGAATAATATGGTATAACTTTCTAGAACTGATAGAGACAAGGAAAAGGAAGGACTGCAGTATGAAGCACTCTCAACCACTTCCTCGGAAGAGTGGAAAAGAAGCAGTCTATTGTGTGCTAATGACTTTTTGTGTGCTCGGCTTTTCTGAAATATTATATCATCATAACTCTACAACTTAAGTATATTAAACTAATTTTTAAAATAATGAAAGTAAGTATTTAAGAGCCTTGTTCAATCACACAGCTGAAGGTAGACAGCTCAGTAATTCAACTCATCAAATTTCTCTTTGCTTAGCTTAGTTTGTCTCAAAATGTGGACTTTGGGCCAGCAGCATTGGCATAAACTGGAGATTTGTTATCAACAAAGATTCTCAGATCCCATCCCAGACCTACTGAATCAGAAACTCCTGAGAGCGGGTCTTAGCCATCTGTGGTTTAACAAACTTTCCACATGATTCTGATAAATACTAAAGTTTGAAAGTCAACTAGTAAAAAGTTCATGTTCCCTCCCAGTTTACCACTCTCTTCCTACTGTATAAGAGTATTAAGAATTAGAATATTAAAATGGAGTCATAAACACTTTGCCCATATTACATGTCCATAATTTCATCATCTACTTAGCCATTTACTTTTGCATTTAGTCATTCATTCATTTAGCAAATACTACATAGTATGTTTATGCTGATAATAAATAGATAAAAGATTTAGACAAACTCTCTGATGTTAGAGAAACAGAGCAGGCACACACAAAGCAGTTATGTTAGCAATATGCGGCACTATCCAGTAACTGACAGAATGCTAAATCAGAGAATTCCTCAAGATTTTGGATGAGAAGATGAAATTGTCATAGTAGGACCTCATGCAAAATATCAGATTCTAGTATAATCTTGGGAAAATGAGAATATAAAATGGTGATGGTGATGCTGGGGTGGTGGTAGGGGATTCCAGGTGGACAAAAGCCTAAAAAAATATGTTTGATGATTTCCAGAGCAATGTCCTGTTTTCTTAGATAAGAAAATTGCCACAATAGTTTCAGTGTTCACTGGAGGCAGCTGAGGTATACAGACTCTTGGAATCAGAATGGGGAGACCTGGGTTCCATTCTCTCACAGTTGGTGACATTTGGCAAATCATCCATTTCCTTATTTGTAAAACAGAGCTCTCAGTATGATACGTTTAACAAAATTGCTGTAAAGATTAAAGGAAATAATCTCTGTCAGAGTTTCTCAATCTGGTTTTATGTATGTGCTAGAAAAGAAAAGTTCAATTTTCAAATAAATTTGGGGAACAATGGATTAAATTATGTGTTCAAGATATCACAACTCTCTCAGAGGAGAAATCTGTATGTGCTGTATCCCAAACTTATTGTGCCAGTGAATTCCTTTGTTTGAGAAAATCTTCTAGCATCTTCTAGGACAAGCATTTTAGAGAATACAGTCTAAACCATGATGATTTATATGATAGTATCTGGGCACAGAAAGGTGCTCTTAAATATTGCTTTAACTGGACTTTATGCACACCAGTCACAGTTCTTCTTAGATCACAACATACAGCAATGGAAATGACAGAGTAATATGAGTATAAAGCCAACCATTCTAAAGTCCGAGGACTATAGCTCAACATCTATGTCTTTAAACTGTTGCCCTTATATTTTGCACAAAATGCATTAGTTGCTAAAAGTGTTAAGATTTTTGACATTCTGGTGCCTTAGAGATGTAATGAAATTGGCAGAAAATGTGTTTCATGATTGATGCAGTCAATTGATAAATGTAACCTATTATGGTTTCTTATGTAATAAGCAAATATTTGCATAAAAATTATATACATATATCATTATACACACACACACACACACACACACACGTATATACTATGTTTTATAGAGAGCTATATCCAAATGAGTATTGTGATTGGTGCACAGAAATAGGACAAAAGTTGCATATCATAATTTTTTAGTCAATAAAATATTTTTTATCTTCACTCCATGTGTCAGATACTAGGCAGGCGAGCTTGAAAAACATGACAAAGTATTTTCCCACAAGGTATTCATGAGCTATTGGAGGATATCAATACACATGTGGACTAAAAGACGGCCAAACATCCCATGGAAATCAAAGACAAAGCATTTCTTTGGGGGAGGAGGAACTATGAAATGCTCCATCAACAAGGCAGCTTCCCATCCAGGCCTGGAGGGGTTATTTCAACATGTTCAGAAGGAAAAAGTAGCAGAGGGTTCCAAAGAGAAAAAAAAAAAGAAATGGAGGAAAGCAAAAAGATGTCAAAGTGTTGAGTCCTGTTCAGAATAGTTAAATACATGTGTGTAATGAGAGAATAAAATGCTGTTAAGGAGCAGTGGGAAACCTGAGCTGGATATTGATGTTGAAGCAGGATTGTAAAGCTTGTTAGTGGTACGGCAAGAAATTAGGGCTTTATTCTGAAGAACACAGGGTGTTATCAGCAAGATTCTTGACAAGACAAATGTTTATTTTCGGAATCATGTTTCTAATTTCTCATGTGAAAATATATTCTAGGTGAATCAAATATTTAAGTATAAGAGACGGGAATAGTAGGGGCTTCCCAGGCGGCACTAGTGGTAAAGAACTTGCCTGGCAATACAGGAGATATAAGAGACGTGAATTTGGTCCCTGGGTCGGAAAGATCCCCTGGAGAAGGGCATGGCAACCCACTCCAGTATTCTTGCCTGGAAAATCCCATGGACAGCCTGGGGTGCTACAGTCCACAAGTTTGCGAAGAGTTGGCATAGGATACAGAAAACTAGTTCATAAAAGGAGGAATACTTTGGGAATATTTCAGAATAGACAGAGTGTGAAATAAACAAAATTGGTTGGGGTAAAACTTTGCACCATCTTTCTCAAGGGAATTTTGACAATACATATCATAATGTAATGATGTGCATTTTTTGACCCAATAATTTCATTTTAAGATAATTTTCTTAAATAATAAGATACAGTTCAAGAAATGGAGGCAAAATAAATTAGTTGGGATAAAAGGGACTTTGTAAGAGACAATAAAAATCTATGGATATGAGATTATCTTCCTCAAATCCTTTTAAATGTCCTGAGCAGACTCTGTGGTCCTTGGCGCTTCTCTGAAATACAACAAATCTCCAGGGAGAGATGATGGATATTACAGAGAGCTATGGGCTTTTGTAAAATTTGTAAAATTTCACTTGGAGATGTGAAATTTAAAGCCATGGCCGCCTTTTCATACAGGGTATATTCTGCTGACCTAAACCCTAACCCTAACCCTACCCAGGAATACTCAACAAATTGAAGACTACTTAAGATTAAAAAACTGAAAGCATTTTAAAAATACCATTTTCGCCTACATTCCAGCATATTAACCCAAGGTCAGAACTTTGAAATTCAGATTTTTGGATGCCTTTTTTTGAGTTTCACAACTTCAGGCATTGTGTCTTCTAGTAAAAACTTGTTTGTTCAACAGGCAAATATTAGGTACTTGGCACCTGGCTTCTTGGTTTCCAATGACCAACCTGCTGCATGAGTACATATCAGTGTAACCACATCGCCTAGATGTCACTATAAAATTTCAAAATCCTGTGGTCTTTTCTCAAAGACACAACTAAATAAAAAATGAAGTCAAGAAGTCAAAAGTATTTGAACTTGAAAGGAACTAGAGTTTACAACCCCTATGGTGAAAGCGGTTAAGAACAAAAGACATTTAAATGACTGGAAATGTTTAATTCTCATAAAGTGCTATTTCAGTTGTTAAAAAATAAACACAAGGGACATTTCTCCTTAATTTAACATCCTCTTACTGTATCTCTTAACATAACTTTCTCACTCATTTGAATTTCTGCCAGTCACTGTCTTTGGCTTCTTATTATCTTCTCTATTGAACTAGGAGAAACTTCTAATCTTTGATTTTCTCTGAGAAATATGAATACTGCACACCATAGTTGTGCCACCTCTGTATGGAGGATAGGAAGCAAAGAGTCTGCAGCCAATACTTGTAATTAGAGCTTTACTCTGACATATAGGAAGTGCCCTTTCCTAACTGTGCACCCAGGGCTGTTTTTATCCATGTAAAGCAATGACCAAAGTCCCATCAGTAATTGAATACACCTTCTACCTGAACCTGAGATACTGTGCTGGGGTTTGGGTATTTAGATTCAGCCACTATGGGACTGTGTTTGGAAAACAAAAAGTGCTAAGACTCAGTAAGACCAATAGATAATATTCTATGCCTTGTTTCAGTCTTGGTTTTTTAGTTCTAGAATGTCTCTTTCAAGCATAAGAGCTATATTAACCTGGGATTACTTTATGTAAATATAATAAAAGTACTTCTCTTCACTGACTGTCCCTTGGAGAAGGGAATGGCTACCCACTGCAGTATTCTTGTCTGGCTACCACAGATGTGTTAGTCACTCAGTCATGTCCAACTCTTTATGACCCCATGGACTGTAGCCGGCCAGGCTCCTCTGTTGATGGAATTCTCCAGGCAAGAATATTGGAGTGGGTTGCCATTCTCTTCTCCAGGGAATCTTCTTGACCCAGGGATCGAACATGGGTCTCCAGCATTGCAGGCAGATTACCATCTGAGCCCCTGGGGAAGCTCACAGGACATCAACCCATTTGAGAATCTCAGCAGGTTTGAGGGGTGACAGAGATGACTCTTAAATGCTCACCAGCACATCTGGCCAGCATTCACGTAGCTACTCTTGTTTCTTTCCTCTCCTTTTGTCCAAATCACCTTTCACTGAGAGAGTTTGTCTCCATCACCTGAATGTCACTACTTTTGCTATCTCTACTGGGTATCTTTTTTTTTTTTTTTATAACAGGATCTGACATCCAGTATTTATTTTCTTCTATACATAGCATCAGTTTGTCTTTGAATCTTTATATCTTCTCTTTGAGCTTTTATTTCAAAGAAGAAACAGCTTCTCTAATTTCACAAAGAATGTACAGTCAAAAATGTAATCTATTTCATGAAGGAATTCCTCTTGTTTTCTTCCATTTCCTGCCTCTCTCATGTTTGCTACTTTTCTTTGCTTCTTGTTATGTTTTTTCTCAACACATCAGGTCCTGTCAGCAGTGTTTTCTAGCTATTCTGATCATGATGTATAGGGGTTTTACTTATTTCAGGGCCACCTATTGACTGGCAAAGAGCTGGTCTGATAGGAAGCTTGTATATAGATCTCTAATCTCAGAATACTTCCTCCTTAACTTTGTGATTTGAAGCAAAGATTCCTTAGTGCAAGCGGATAGATGGATGTCTGGCTTGCAGTAAATCCCAGAATGGTACAAGTCCTTTATAGGGAGATTTAGTGTTTACTTTCTTTCAGAAACTTGGAAATTGTTCTCATGTACAATAACTCCTTTATCTTGCCTCACTAATAGTCTGCTTTTTGCAAAATGCTTGTTTAAATGAATGAATGAAAAATGGTCCCATGGAGATGGCAGTTTGATATATTCTTCAGAGACATGTTTCTCCTTTTTTATTCCAATCCTTTAATATATATCTGGTTATGTTCTAACCTAAGGATGCACCAAAACCTAAGCCCTACCCAATGCGGAAAGTTTTAAACCTCATGTATGATAAATTTAAAACAAAATTTAAAAGAACAGGGAGTTTCAGCATCATAAACTAAAGGGAAATGCTATTTGCAAAGATTTTGAGAAGATCCAACCAGTCCATCCTAAGGGAGATCAGTCCTGGGTGCTCAATGGAAGAACTGATGTTGAAGCTTTGGCCACCTGATGTGAAGAGCTGACTCATTTAAAAAGACCCCGATGCTGGGAAAGATTGAGGGCAGGAGGAGAAGGAGATGACAGAGGACGAGATGGTTGGATGGCATCACCGACTCAATGGACATGAGTTTGAGTGAACTCCGGGAGTTGGTGATAGACAGGGAGGCCTGGCATGCTGTGGTTCATGGGGTCGCAAAGAGTCGAACATGACTGAGCGACTGAACTGAACTGAACTATCTTTTTGATCTTCCGTGATTAAGGTTTTTAAATCAGCTTCATGAGGATTTTCTGGATCCTGTGTTTATATAGTCTAACAGTAAGCATATTGAATATCCTAGATGACTAAACATGAAACTTTGAATTTTAATTCTAATAGTAATTTCTAATATTTATGGAGAGCTTACTATATGCAGGGCACAGGTGTTTCATGTGAATTGATGTTCATTACCAGGTTGTATCCCACTCTTTGTGACCTCATGGGGTGCAGCACACCAGGTATCCCTGTCCCTTACTGTCTCCTGGAGTTTGCCCAAGTTTATATTCATTGTATCAGTGATGCCATCCAGCCATCTCATTCTCTGATGCCCTCTTCTCCTTCTGCTCTCAATCTTTCCAAGGAACTTTTCCAATGAGTCATCTGTTTGCATCAGATGACCAAAATACTCGAGCTTCAGCTTCAGCATCAGTCCTTCAAGTGAATATTCAGTGTTGACTGGTTTGATCTTACTGTTCAAGGGACTTTCAGGTGTCTTCTCCAGCACCAAAGTTCAAAGTCATCAATTCTTTGGCGTTCTGCCTTCTTTACAGTCCAGCTCTCACAACTGTACATGACCACTGGGAAGACTATGGCCTTGACTACATGGACCTTGGTCAGCAGAGTAATGTCTCTGCTTTCCAGCACACTGTTTGCCATCACCTTCCATCCAAGAAGCAATCATCTTCTGATTTCATGGCTGCAGTAACTGTCCTCAGAGACTTTGGAGCCCAAGAAGAAGAAATCTGTCACTCCTTCCACCTTTTCCCCTTCTATCTGCCAAGCAGTAATGGGGCCAGATGCTTTTGAACTGTGGTGTTGGAGAAGGCTCTTGAGAGTCCCTTGGACTGCAAAGAGATCCAACCAGTCCATTCTAAAGGAGATCGGACCTGGGTGTTCTTTGGAAGGAATGATGCTAAAGCTAAAACTCCAGTACTTTGGCCACCTCATGCGAAGAGTTGACTCATTGGAAAAGACCCTGATGCTGGGAGGGATTGGGAGCAGGAGGAGAAGGGGATGACAGAGGATGAGATGGCTGGATGGCATCATCAACTCGATGGACGTGAGTCTGAGTGAACTCCGGGAGTTGGTGATGGACAGGGAGGCCTGGCGTGCTGCGATTCATGGGGTCGCAGAGTTGGACACGACTGAGCGACTGAACTGAACTGAACTGAACTGAATGGGGCCAGATGCCATGATCTTAGTTTTTTTTAATATTTAGTTTTAAGCCAGCTCTTTCATTCTCCTCTTTCACGCTCATCAAGAGGCTCTTTAGTTCCGTTTTGCTTTTTTCCATTAGAGTGGTATCACAGAGAGGTTATTTCTCCCACCCATCTTCATTCCAGCTTGTAACTCATCCAGCCTGCATTTCTCATGGTGTGCTCAGCGTATAGGTTAAACAAACAAACAAGGTGAGAGCAGACAGCCCTGTCATACTCATTTCTCGATCTTGAACCAATCAGTTGTTCTATACAGGGTTCCAGCTGTTGCTTCTTGACCTGAATACAGGCTTCTCACGAGACAGGTAAGATGGTTTGGTATTCCTAACTCTCTAGGAACTTTCCACAGTTTGTCGTGATCCACACGTCAAAGGCTTTAGCATACATAGTCAATGAAACAGAGATGATAGACGTTTTTCTGAAATTCCCTTGCTTTCTCTATAATCCAGCAAATGTTGGTAATTTGATCTCTAGTTCCTTTTCCTTTTCTAAACCCAGCTTGAACATCTAGAAGTTCTTGGTTCGCATAATGCTGAAGCCTAGCATGCAAGATTTTAAGAATGACCTTACTAGCATGGGAGATGAGTGCAAGAGTCTGACAGTTAGCACATTCTTTGGTACTACTCTTCTTGGGAATTGGGATGAGGACTGACCTTTTCCAGTCCTGTGGCCATTGCTGGGAGTTCTGACAAAATGTGATCCACTGGAGGAGGGAATAGTAAACCACCCCAGTATAACTTGCCATGAGAACCTCATGAACTATATAGAAGGTCAAAAAGGCGTGACACCAAAAGATGAGTCCCCCAGGTCTGAAGGTGTCCAATAAGCTACTGGGGAAGAGCGGAGGAGAATTACCAGTAGCCCCAGAATGAATGAAGAGACTGGGCCAAAGTGAATGTGATACTCAGTTGTGGATGTGTCTGGTGATGAAAGTGAAAGAGGAGAGTGAAAAAACTGGCTTAAAGCTCAACATTCAAAAAACAAAGATCATGACATCCAGTCCCTCACTTCATGGCAAATAAATGGGGAAACAATGGAAACAGTGACAGACTTTATTTTCTTGGGCTCCAAAATCACTGCAGATGGTGACTTCAGCCATGAAATTAAAAGACACTTGCTCCTTGGAAGAAAAGCTGTGAGAAACCTAGACAGCATATTAAAAATCAGAAGACATTACTTTGCCAACAAAGGTCCATCTAATCAAAGCTCTGTTTTTTCCAGTAGTTATGTATGGATATGAGAGTTAGACCATGAAAAAATTTGAGCACTGAAGAATTGATGCTTTTGATCTGTGGTGGTGGAGAAGACTCTTGAGAGTCCCTTGGACTTCAAGGAGATCAAACCAGTAAATCCTGAAGGAAATCAGTCCTGAATATTCATTGGAAGGACTGATGCTGAAGCTGAAACTCCAATACTTTGGCCACTTGATGTGAAGAGCCAACTCATTAGAAAAGACCCTGATGCTGGGAAAGATTGAAGGCAGGAGGAAATGGTTGGATGGCATCACTGGCTCGATGGACATGAGTTTGAGCAAGCTCCAGAAGTTGGTGACAAGACAGGGAAGCCTGGTGTGGTCCAGTCCATGTGGTCACAAAGAGTTGGTCTGAACTGAGTGACTGAACTGACTGGTGATGAAAGTTAAATCTGATGCTGCAAGGAATAGTAGTATATAGGAACCTAGAATATTAGGTCCATGAATCATGTGAATTACTTTTATTTAATTCTAATGACAACCCTAAAAGTGGGTATAATATGGAAAATAGAAGTAAACGTCTAAGCTAGTAAATGGTGAAGAGGATGATTCCAACCCAGGTAGTATGATTATAGTGAGTACCACATAGACATTTACATTATGGTACTTTTAAATGTTAAAATTAAGGACATTGTCTTTTCAAGCGTTAAGTGAAAAGTTGACTAATGATACCTTGCACAAACCTACACTAGTCTTCCATATCAAAGTCAGCTTTCCCTATTTTATCTAGAGTCCTTTGTTTGTGCTTACTTTTATTAAATCATTTATAAAGCTTTATTTTAGGCACACATCTTCCTAGTCGCTAGTTCAATATCCCTCTGCTGTGCTTAGTAGATTAGTTGTGTCTGACTCTTTGTGACCCCATGGAATGTAGCCCACCAGGCTCCTCCGTCCATGGGGATTCTCCAGCAAGAATACTGGAGTGGGTTGCCATGCCCTTCTGCAGGGGATCTTCCAAGGATTGAAGATCTTGGAAGGATCTTCCAGGGATCGAACCCAGGTTTCCCACACTGCAGGCAGATTCTTTACTGTCTGAGCCACCAGGGAAGACCATGCAGGGAAGACAGTGGAACTTCCCGACCCAGGAACCAAGCTGGAGTCTCCTGCATTGCAGGCAGATTCTTTAGCAGCTGAGCTACCTGGGAAGCCCCACAATATCCTACTCAGGAGTAACTGTAATTACTAGGTAATCTTTTCTCAATGTTTATTTTTATGTCAAGGAATGTATAGGCAGATAACAGTAATAAAAAATCTTCTTCCTATGTTTATCATTTTAGTTTGGTTATTAGTATAGCAAGGGAATCACAAGTTGGACTCAGAATGCTGGGTACAGTTGGACTCAGAATACTGATTTTTTCAAATATCAACAGATGTCCAACATTCACTTAGGACTAACTGTGTGGAAAGCAAATGTATTGGGTGCCATGAGAGAAGGGAACTCTAATATGAATCGCTGTGTTGGGCTCAAAATAATTCTAGGAAGACAGACACATAGACACAGATACAAATGTGACGCAGTGTGATTGGCCCTGTGACTCTTGGGTATACTTTATGTCAGGAAGGGTTAGTCTTGAATGAAAGATTTGTGCTGCCTGGGAATTGGATCAAAGAAAGTTTTACAGAGGGGGTAACTTCTGAGCCAGAATCTGAAGGATGAGAAAGGGGTTAAAAGGCATAAAGGAAAAGTTTTCTAAGTCCCACTATAAAATGCCTGTAAGTCACCTGTAAGTCCTACAATATTATGTGACAATGTTCCACAAGGAGCACTGATATATTTGGATTTAAGCATATAAATTTAGTGGCAGTTCCCTAATTGTGTGTATCGCTGTTATATTGTCTCTCACTTTGTAAACCTTAGTCACACACACACAAACACACACCTCTCTTAATCATGCTGCACAGAATGTAAAGTGAGACATTTTGTGCTACACCAGACGGAAAGATAGTGGGAAGGTTATTGGCATGAATGCTTGGGAATGAGATTTATACCAAGTACAAAGCTGCTTTTAGGAGGAAGATTAGAGCAGCCATGTGTTCATTTAAGAAAGTAACCAAAATAATTAAAGATTTGTAAAAGTTAAACAAGTTGAAAGAGTGAAGAAATTAGATAAAGAAAGCATATACAGAATAGATGCTGAGCTGAGAATTAATGGAAATAGGTTAGGACTTAGGCGGCTATGGAACAACAACATTATCTGCAATTGCAGGCCATGTAAGGAAGGGTCTAGAATAAGTGTATCTAAAACTCAGGACCAAAAACAAACCTGCCAAAACGAGAGTAGGAAAAAATTGAACTATTAGCACTTAGCTTTACCTGTGGACTTCAGCGACCAAGCCAGACCCATAAAACTAATTTATTTGTATGGAGCATACAGTCTACCATTAATAGTACCTTAGCTGGTTATATTTTCTCACTTGTAGAGCACACAATATGCTGATGACACTTACAACCCTGGGTGATGTGCTGCATAAAAAGCAATGATGAATATTTCTTACCAAGGGTGAGTATCCTTCTATGCTTTGTATGTGTTCTTGCATGTCCTCCGCATTACAAACATGTGTGGCAGGAGCTATTATTTCCCCATTTTCCCAACTGAAGTTGAGGACCTAAGAATTAAACAACCATCCTAGGTGATCTAGGTAGTTATTAATAGTTAAGGGGCTGGTCCAACTCCATTCTTTGGTACCTTAACCATTAGCACACTGCCTCAGAGAGGGTACCTCCCTAAGACAGCACAACTATCTTTACATTTTTGTAGAATAAGAGACTGGACATTTGTACATAAGAAGGGCATCTACTAGTGTGCAAATGTGAACTTGGAACTTGTATCTCTGTCTCCTTTCTGGGAGAATGCTATCACCCAATTACTCAGTAAAAGTTAAGTTGCTCAGCCATGTCTGACTCTTTGCGACCCCGTGGACTGTAGCCCACCAGGCTTCTCCATCCATGGGATTCTCCAGGCAAGAATACTGGAGTGGGTTGCCATTTCCTTCTCCAGAGATCTTCCTGACCCAGGGATTGAACTCAGGTCTCCCACTAGGGAAGCCCTGGTATCCAAATTACAATTACTCAGTATCCAAAGCCAAAGAGGGTTTTGCCAGTGGTAAAGAATCTGCTTGCAATACAGGAGACGTGGTTTCTATCCCTGGGTTGGGAAGATCCCCTGGAGGAGGAAATGGCAACCCAGTCCAGTATTCGTTCTGGGGAAATCTTATGGATGGAGGAGTCTGGTGGGCCACACACCTGTCTGGTCACAAAGAGTAGGACACGAGTGAGTGACTGGACACACGCAAAGCTAAAGAGGGAACAGTCTTGGTAAATACTTCCTTCTTAGTTTTTCATATTTAGTACATTACCAAATCCTAGCAACATCAGTTTAGATCGACTGAATTCAGCCACTTCTCTATTTCCACTGCCTCAAATTTTTCTCACATAGACTTCTGTGATAGCATTTCTGTTTGTTGTTTCCTAATTCTTTCTCACTCATCCCAATATATTCCTGACTTTACGAACAGTAGCTCAAGTGTGCGTGCATCACCTGGCTCATGCTCCTTTATCTCATAGCACTTATCACAGTTTTAATTTTTCCACTTTGTACATGATTGTTTTTAAAATACTGATTTTATCATATATCTCTGTTTAAAAGTTTTTAAATGACTTCTCATTACTTATGGAATAAAGACCACACTCCCTAGCGTTAGTCAGAATAAGCTATCTTAGCAAAGATCCTTCCAACACTCATAATAACTTAAAGCTGAAGTTTCCTCCTCTCCAAGGTGATACTCCAGGGCAGGAGCTCCAGGTTGGCAGAGAATCTCCTGCAAGCAGTCATTCAGGGTCCCAGGCTGAGGGTGGAACAACCATCTTTATCACACAGCTTCCAAAGGTACCCTGCTCTCACCACTGGAGCCCCCAGAATGGGAGGTGAGCAAGGGGAAGAAGCACACTCACTGCCTTAAAACTCTGCCTGGGAAGTAGTGACACCACTTTTGCTTGGCTTTCCATTGGAGAGAAACACATCATGTGGCCACACAGTGAAAAGCTCACTGGGAAATATAGTCTCTGGTGGGGCAGCTCCACAAGCTACTTTGCAAAAGAGAACAGATTTAGCTCTTTCTGACCCACCTTTGGCCAACTTCATTCTCTACCATCACTCACTTCACTCCAGCAACAACTTGACGTTTGCTTGTGAAAACAGTAGCTGTCCCTAGTTATCCCCTACTCATAATGCAGGTGTCAGAGCAAATATTATTTCCCAGGGAGGCCATTCCTCACCTGTAGATTGGGCCAGGTCCACCTGTCCATCACATAGCTCATATTCCTTTCTTTCATAGCACTTACCACAGTTTTAATCTTTCCATTTTGTGCATGCTTGTTTATTTAGTATATTTCTCTGTCACTAGACTTTAAATCCCTGAGTAGGTACCTTGTTGATTTTACACACCACTCTATCACTGTTTAGCACAGTAAATGAATAGGTACATAGCAACTTCTTGCTTCAATATTGTTTCTGACCTTTCCCTTAGTAGTCTTGTCACATGGCATTGTATAATTATTTCCCTTATCTTTTACCACAAGCTACATTCACTTGTTTAATAAATATGGATTATACTGCATTAGGCCCTTGGATGGTAAGTGGGGTAAGAAATGGAAAAATGTGGTCTTTGACCTGAACGTTTTTATTTTGTATTTCAGAAAAGGCACAAAAGGTCCTTGAGTAGAAGACACCTAAAAAAAAAAAACAAAAAAAGGTCTTGCAGAATAGTATAGGGTTAAATGTCGAATTGAATGGGTAATATTGATACAAAGTGTTATATAATCGCAGACATTTAGATGAATGAGGACTGCTGTGCTGATTAAAATTTCCAGAAGGAAGTAAGTAAAGGAAGGAAGAGCTACAGATCTTCCCCTGTAGTTGCAAGAGTGGTGCCCACACATTTCAAACACATGTGGGTTTTTAGAGACACCAGATAAAACACCAGACCTGGACTTTTCCCCCATAAGTTCCTTAGAAATCAGAAAAGTCCTTAGGGAGAATCCTTTGACTGCTCATGACCTCTTCTAGGAAGCAGCTCAGAGCTTGGACTATAGCCAGAACCATCAATTGTTCTGGCTTGTGCCCAAGCAATTGTGTGTAGCTTGGTTGGCATTCTGTGCTGTTTAGCCCAGAGGCCCACTCTCTTGTTCTCAGTGGCATGCAAATTCTCCACAGTTTAGTGGATTTGTTATAGCTTGGCCAAAGTCTATAGCATGACAACTTTCATCCACATAAGCATGTCGGAAAATTTTCAGACTCTGGGGGAGAATTTGTGTACTTTAGTTGCTAGAGGGCAAGACCAAAAAATGCAACATACAAATGGTAAAAATACAGATAAGCACTTACAAGCATAAAGATAGACCCAAAAGATGAGAAGAAATAAAGATCCCACTTGAGCAAATCAAGATTTAGCAATGGGTAACTAATAAAGGCAAATTGTGACAGACCTTGGTTGTCCACTCTACATCCATCCTCCTGACTCCACTTTATCTTTCCTGGCAAAGTCCACCTCTCAGTTTAGAGGCTGAAAATGTGAGGCACAGCCCACTGGGAAAGTTTGCAGCTCTGATATGATCAGTGCCAACCAACTGGGGCCTGAGTATAGAGGGGGTGTTGGGAAAAGCTTTCCTTAGTAACAGAAACAGAGACCCATAGAAGGGATCACCTCTTCTTCCTTTACTGGAGCGGTCATGTCTGCCTGTGCCTCGTGGAGTTATCACAGCTACATTGAAAGTGCTGAATCCTAACCACCAGACCACCAGGGAGCACGTTATCACAGCTATATTGAAATTATGGACTGTGACAATGTTGACATGCTGAAGAGGGAATGGAATTCAGGTGAAAACACAGGCATGACGTTAGTGAGCCAGCCTCCCTATTGCTGAGCTGTCCAGCCCTGTCTGGTACCCTGTTTATGTGAGGTCATAAATGCCCTCATAATTTATGCCACTTTTTCTTGGGTGTCCTATTACCTGCAGCCCAAAGCTCATATCCGATTCAGTATCTAATCAAATAAAATATGAGTTAGTCATCGGCCTTCTTTATGACAATTTCTTTATAAATGATATCATTTATGCAATATGAAAAGGAATCTAAGTTAGAAATGCCAGAACCAGATGCAGTGCCTTGTAAGGGTCAATTAACCAGATGCAGTGCCTTGTAAGGGTCAATTCAAGTGAGAGACATTGAAGTCTCAGCTTAAATAAACTCACCGTATGTCCAATTTGGATAATCACTTTTGAATTAAATATATATATATATATATATATTAAGATTCAATCTAGTTCTTTAAATATTGATATCAAAATTTACATCATAGTTTCCACTCCTGAAAAAAAAAAGAATAAGCATCATAAACCTCAAAACCTGAGCGGCAAGAAAAGACTGTTGGGTGAACCCAGGCTCAAGGCAATCTTTCTTCTTTTTCTAAAACTCAGTGCCCATAATTTTTCTTCCTAAAATGTCTTCTGTCTGAAGTTCAGTTATAAAATCTGTTCCCGACAGAGGAGAGAGATGAGGACATAATGGTATGATCTATGCTTCCTGCCAAGGTTGCTGATTCGGTGTCAGAGGCGCTTTGTACCCTGTTGGTTATTGGATTACAGTCTCTGTTCCTGCCCACGTCCACCAGGGAGCCCTGTGCCCTGCCTTTATTTCTTGACCTTTGTGTTTACACTGTTCCCCCTCTGTGCTCTGTTTTCCTCTGAGCTATCAAATACTTCTAATTCCTACCCGAAGCCTCAGCGCTTCCTGCCAACCCCCAGAGGATATCAGAACACTGCTGGCTTTGCCTCTGCACGCCACACTTCCTGCCCAGCATTTAACTGTTTTTCTACATATATATATATGCAATTTCTATGTCCCTACCTATGCTGTCTTTTCTAAACTTGAAAAGCTTTGAAGCCATAAAACTTTTATCATGTCTTTTACCTTCCATCCCTCACCTTTTTTATTTTATTTTATTTATTTTTTTTTTCCTCACGCTTTTTAAATGCACATCTTTTAATTCCTTAAGAGCTGGTAGCCTCAGTGCCTGTACTCGTCCACCTTGATTCATTTCAAAGTGTTAAGTTTTCAGGAAGAAAACTGGGCTTCCCCTATTTGTAGACTCAAATCTCACATTTTATTCATTTGGAATGGACTTTTAAAAAATGAGTTACTAATTCTGTAGGCTTTTTGAAAGTGATTTAAATAATTTTATTTGTTTGCTTCCCTCGGCCCCCAAGTACTTATCACATTGCACTTGAATTGTTTTCTCATCTCTCTCCCCACTTACAAAGGAAAAAAAAAGTTATTTAATTTCTTTTTAAGTACACTTTTCTTAATTATTAGAGCAATTTATATTATGGAGAATAATTCTTAAAATATGAAAACTTTAAGTATTCTATATAAGCTGAATAATTATTCCCATTTTCCCCATATATCTGAAGCCGTTAAGTATATTTTTAAATGTAAGTTTATTTTATTTCACTTACTACCTAAATTGCATGGGCTGCTGGTGGCTTACTTTTACTAAGTTCTGTGATCCTGGCTACTTTTTAAGTAAAATGCCTTTTTAAAAAATTATATATCATAGAATTGATAATCAATTTATCATTTCAATTTTCTTCTTTGAATGTCACCCATATCTCTTGACACTCAACTAATGCTTATTTCTTTTCTTTTCTTCTCTCTTTAATTTTATCACTAGCATTACAGTGTCAAAATAAAAAATATGCATCTCATTTCCAACAGGGTCTCACTTGATGTATTTTTAATTGTTAAATTCAAGCCTAAAGAAGAAAGTGGACAGATATATAAATAATGAATCCCTACTGTTTTTACATGCATATCATGAATTTCACTGAGATAGTTAATAAGCAGATCAAGCTAGTAAGTTCTATATGTTGCCCTCTAAGAGAGAGAGGAATTAGAAAATTCTAAACACACCTGACTTCAAATTTAGCTCTGACATTTTGTAGCTGGTGATCTTTAGCAATTACTTAAGTTCTCTGAACCTCAGTTTTCTCATTAGGAAAATGGAAAATGTAATGCTCTTAGTCTGTTGTTGAGAGGGTTAATTAACTTTAGTACCTAAGACTTGATAGATATATCAGTATTAATTCTCTACCTTTCATTGCATCTGTTTATAGAGTTTTTAAAAAGTCAGACAGGTAACTATAAATACTAGAACTTGATTTTAAACTGGACAAAAAAAGCTATATTTCCATAATCTATTCCAAATGCTTTTTTTATAACTAAGAATATTAAAATCATTTTTCACTTCATTCAGTTCAGTTCAGTTCAGTCGCTCAGCCGTGTCCAACTCTTTGCGACCCCATGAATTGCAGCACGCCAGGCCTCCCTATCCATCACCAACTCCCAGAGTCCACCCAAACCCATGTCCATCGAGTCGATGATGCCATCCAACCATCTCATCCTCTCTTGTCCCCTTCTCCTCCTGCCCTCAGTGTTTCCCAGTATCAGGGTCTTTTCCAATGAGTCAGTTCTTCGGATCAGGTGGCCAAAGTATTGGAGTTTCAGCTTCAACATCAGTCCTTCCAGTGAACATTCAGGACTGATTTCCTTTAGGATGGACTGGTTGGATTTCCTTGCAGTCCAAGGGACTCTCAAGAGTCCTCCAACACCACAGTTCAAAAGCATCAATTCTTCAGCACTCAGCTTTCTTTATAGTCCAACTCTCACATCCATACATGACTACTGGAAAAACCATAGCCTTGACTAGATGGACCTTTGTTGGCAAAGTAATGTCTCTGCTTTTTAATACGCTGTCTAGGTTTTGTCATAGCTTTTCTTCCAAGGAGCAAGCGTCTTTTAATTTCATGGCTGCAGTCACCATCTGCAGTGATTTTGGAGCCCAGAAAAATAAAGTCAGCCATTGTTTCCACTGCCATGAAGTGATGGCACCGGATGCCATGATCTTAGTTTTCTGAATGCTGAGCTTTAAGCAAACTTTTTCACTCTCCTCTTTCACTTTCATCAAGAGGCTCTTTAGTTCTTCTTCACTTTCTGCCATAAGGATGGTGTCATCTGCATATCTGAGGTTATTGATATTTCTCCCGGCAATCTTGATTCCAGCTTGTGCTTCCTCCAGCCCAGCATTTCTCATGATGTACTCTGCATATAAGTTAAATAAGCAAGGGGAATTGGTGCTTTATGGATAAAAAGTAACTTACATATGCAACAAAGTATTATTTCTATTTACAAAGGAATTTGTATAACTAAAGAAATTGCATAGGAAAACCAAGAGGGGAAACCTACTTCTACTTATGTTGGGTGGATGGTATAAGCACAATGAAACTTCTATATAGTCCAGACAGACAGAATCGGAAGTAGAAAGTTTGAAGTTTTAGAAAGTATAGACATTTAAAAAGAAGTTGGGCTCTACATTATTGTTTTACATTTAAGCATGGATAAACTTTGTTTTAGTTTATGACATTTCCATTCCATGAGTGTAGCAAATCAGTTTGCAGCCCTTTCCTTATCTTCTGCGCAAAGAGTCAGACACGACTGAAGTGACTAACCATGCACGCACGCACGCCTGCATGCTATTATAGATGCTCCAGTTCTAGCGCTTCAACATTGATGTTCCTACATTCACTTCCTGTTAGGGGTGACCATGGGACCCAGTTCTAAACAAAGGATTAAGTTGAGTCACTGGGCTTGTCTGCTGATAAACTTTGGCTTTTCTCTCTCCACTTCCTGCTTTCACCTGGAAAGCAGATGTAACCCTGCCCAAACAGCAGATATCTCACAGCCTCATGGAGACAGCATCCGTGAGGACCTAGCTGTACATGCTGAGAATAACTGAACAGAAAAAAAAGCAGAAAGTTCCCCAGAGCCCTAGACTACTACCCCCTGACTGCTGGCTGTCTGAGATAAATAAGCCTATTTGTCTAAGTCATTGAATAGACTTCTGGTTGCTTAAATATGAATTCAGTCCTCATTGATACAAGTTTCCACTTGAACACAGAAGACAGAAAATGATTTAAAGACCATTTTCTCAATTCTCTCAGAGAAGGCACATAATTACTATTCTAGAGTCATTGAAGTGAAGTGAATTTATTATACAATATGAATGAATTGGGCAGTAGGACTTGCCTCCCTTAGACATGTGGTTGAAAAAAAACCTGCACTAAATCCTTGCTATATAAAATATCATCTGAAGACAAACATCATAATCATCATAGGATAACTTATTAGAAATCTAGAATCTCAGAACTCTTTACCTACTATGGGATCTACATCTAAACCACGAGCCCCAGCTCATTCATACATGCATTAAACTACATTTTATTTAATTTATTTTTTTACAATAAACTACATTTTAAAATGCTAGATAAATTCTGGACTCTGGGATGAGAAAATAAGTCTCTTTAAAAAAATTTTTTTTATATCTCTGATTCCTGATACAATGCCTAGATAGCCCAATCAAATATTTGATAAATGAAACTTCATCATTGGCGTCAGTCATTAAATTTCATTATCTACTTGATTATCAGAAATCTAACTATTATTTACAAAGTAGAACTTACAGCTATGAGGAAATGAGCAATGGGCCAGACATGCTGTGAAACAGGAAAAGTGGTAGAAAAGTTACAAAGCTTAGAAGGGAATTAACAATAGACTCTAGTTGTGCACTGAAATTAAAAGTTTTCAAGAATGTAGACCCCTTAACAGAGTTCAAGATAGGAAACTGAAGGATAAGTCATGGAGAAATGCACTTGCCAACATTTATTATTTTGCCTGATCCACTCTGATTTATCTGTTCTGGATAAATCAGTGGTTCTTAGACCCACCTAATATTGCTAGATATTCCATTCCTACCATCTCCAGGTATTTAAAGCATGTCCCCAGGGATGTTTCATTGAAACATAAATAAGTTTCTTCAGCTAATTCATAGTATCAGCCATTTTTTTCTACCCTCCACGTGTGGCCACTGTCTGCTGGTCACAGTGTTTCTGTGGATTCTTGCTTTCACCGGTGGTGCTGGGGGTTCCTCACTGAGCCTCTACTATGCAGATCAGCACCTCTACATGGCTATTAGCATGTACACTGTTTAGCCTCCTCAGCTAATGCCACTTCCATTCCTGTTGGGAGGCTTTGACAAAAGTGAGATACTAATATTTCCACTGCATCTAATGTGCTGTTTGCAAGATAAGACTGTTCCAGAACGTCGATGTAATCAGCTTGTACCATCTTCTACATCAGAGTGCAGAGTATGCCTCTATCTCTGTCTTCTCTCTCAAAGAAGAGAATGCTGCAATTAACAAAATAATATTTGATTTAATTCACTTTAAGTGATATTCATATGACATAAAATACAGCAGGAAGGAGAAATAAATTAATTAAACTTATATGGGGTGTTGACTTTTTTTAAATGTTAGGAATTAGTAGGTAATATGGTAATATCATATTATTTCCCATATTTTTTCCAACATCAAAAAGGACTAAGACAAAGTTTATAGTCAAGTCACAAGCTTTTAATCAATTTGGACCACATTTCAGAATGCCACCGTGAGCTGTCTGGACCAGCTGTTTTGCAGCTGCGATGAATGTGACACGTCCTGAAATCACCACGGAGTGCTCCATATCCTTTGGAAATACAGAGCAAAGCCTAAGGAATAAAAATTGTAGCCTGTCATGCTGGACAGAATTGGGAAAGACAAGTTCTAGAGGGATGTGTGCATGATTATTTTAAAGAATACTCAAATATGAGTAGCTGTAGTATTTAGATATTTATATGTATATATGTATATATATATTTATATATATATAAATATATTCTTTGAGTGAGTGAGTGAAAATCACTCAGTTGTGTTCGACTCTTTGCAACCCCATGGACTTAGTCCATGGAATTCTCCAGGCCAGAATACTGGAGTGAGTAGCCTTTCCCTTCTCCAGGGGATATTCCCAACCCAGGGATTGAACTAGGTCTCCCACATTTCAGGTGGATTCTTTTACCAGCTGAGCCATAAGGGAAGCCCAAGAATACTGGAGTGGGTAGCCTATCCCTTCTCCAGTGGATCTTCCTAACCTAAGAATCGAACCGGGCACTCCTGCATTGCAGGTGGATTCTTTACCAACTGAGCTATGAGGGAAACCCCATGTATTCTTTTTTTTTTTTTTAATTCCTTACATTTTATTTGTGAGATGCACTTAATCACTGGGCAGCTTTAAAAAAAAAAAACATCACTAATCACTTTCCACCCAAGACCAAAATGCACAAGTTATTTTAAGATGCCTGTATTCAAATACTTGAAATGGACAACACACTTTGAAGTGCTTAAAATACAAAATATATCTTATCAGTTTGAAATAATTGCTATATTTTTAGGCATGATCTGCATACTCTACTTATTTTGAGACTGATTTGCCTTCTTGGGTTGGAAAATACAAAGGAAGCAGGTTTTAAAACAATTTAACAACAACAACAGTAATAATAATTTGGTGAGGATGATATAAAATACCATTTAGGTCTTATTTTGTGCCAGTTAGTCACGCTCAATGTTTTACTTGTATTGTTTAATAACTCCTTGATCCCTCTCTATGAGACAGAAACTTCTATTAAGCCTTTTTACAGATTGGAAGTTTGAACCTTGAAGCAGTTATATTACTTATCCAACATCATACAGCTAGCAATCAGAGGAGTGAGGGTTTTTTTTTTTTTTTTGCCATTAAAATAATGAGACTTTAATTACAAAAATTCATAAGATATTACATATAGTAGAAATAAGAAGACAGAAAATTTGCTGTAATAAATGCTTTGTTTAAGTTTACACTTTTTTTGTCTTTTTTATCTTTATTTTTTTAATTCTATTTTATTTTTTAGCTTTACAATATTGTATTGATTTTGCCATATATCAAAATGAATATTCTTTAATTATATGTATATATCGATAGATATTTGTTGGGCTTCTCAGGTGGTGCTAGTGGTAAAGAGCCCACCTGCCAATGCAGAAGATCTAAGAGATGTGGGTTCAATCCCTGGGTGGGGATGATCCCCTAGAGGAGGGCATGGCAACCCAATCTAGTATTTTTGCCAAGAGAATCCCATGGACAGAGGAGTCTGGATGGATACAATCCATAGGGTCACAAAGAGTCAGGCATGACTGAAGTGACAACACATGTGCGTGCATGCACACACACACACACACACACACACACATCTTGGATACATGCTAATGACATCATTTTTTAAATGTATTGCAAAAATTTTTCACCATGGAGAAAAACTGAATAGATTTTCAGTGAATACCTATACATTTATCACCTACTAATACTGTTTTACCATATTCTCTTTATCACATATCCATCCAACTATTCATCCTTCTATCAGCCATCAATTTACCTCACTTTATATAAATGCTGATACTTTTTTAAACTACCTAATATGGAAGTATACAATTTAAAAGAGCCAAATGTAATCTTTCAGAAAGTAACTGTTAGTTTCTAATCTGAGAAATATGGATTTTTAACACTGGAAGAGACCTTTAAATCCCTTTATTGGAATCAGCATACTGTTTGGTTATAGAAATTGAGGCAGAGTTATTTTAAAGAGTTTGAGTAAGAGTGTCTCACTAATTAGTCACTAAACCCAGATTAGACTTCTTACTCAGTGTCTTACATGAACGTTTACTTGGATAGTAAGAGAAAATTGGAAGTTGCTGGTAAAATGAGGAGAATAAGGAGAGTATGCTGTTCATTAAAACATTGAAGTGGCTAAGTTAATAGAGCAATATGTAGCCTAATTAGCAGTGAGGTTTCAGAAGGCACTAGAGTTAAGTGAGCTTGGAGCTGAACATCTATGAAAGTCTTCCCACCATGTAATCAAAAGAAAAAAAAAATCTGCTAGAAAAGCCCTAATGCTAGCAGAAATCTTGTATGTGTGCCCAGTTTCTAAAATTATGGAATGTCAAGGGGATGAAGAATCTAAGGCTAACTGATTTTTGGAAGAAGGGAATTTGAGTGGGAGAAAAAGAGCATCTGCTACTTAAATCCAGTTTGACAAGTCACAGATAGTCCCAATCAGCACAGTTTACAGAGCACAGAAAGAATAGATAGATAGATAGATAGACAGACAGACAGATAGATACTGAAACTTGCAAATTCTCTTAAATAAGAGATCCATTGCTAGAGGGGTGTTAAAATTAACTTTCATCTTGCCCATAATTAATATGCATTTTTCCAGGCATGTGCTTAGATAAGACGTGCAACTCTATTCAAAGAATGAAAGTCACCATTTAATCTTTGTCACTTTTATGTTTCCATGTTATGACACAAGTTTTAAAAGAAATGCATGTTAGAGAACTGTTAAAATTTAAAAAATGCAACATTCTTTACAATTTGATTCATACTTGAAAGCTGGTAAAACAGAAAATGCAGGGTTTTACTCTTTATTTCTTTCTCTCACATCCTGTAAAATCTATCTTCTCCAGGACTGTTTTCTCAGGCACCAGCTGAATGACTAAAATAGTTTCCCTGAGACCATGGTTTTAGTAATTTAGAGTACTTAAGAACTTGCTGGGAAGTATTTAAAATGAAACTTCCTCAGCCCTAACATAAGGGTTCAACCTTCTATGTTTTTAACAAACTCTTCCAGTCATTCTTTAGGTGACCAATACATGAGAACTATGGGTATGAAGTAATTCTGCATCAGAAGTCAAAAAGTCTGGTTTCTAATTCTGCTCCTGCAGTGATTATTGATTTATTGAGTGATCCTGTGCAAGTCATTTACCTCTGGAATTTATTCTCTGTGATGTAGTAGATGCCAGACCCATCCAGGAAGATAAATCAGAATTTATTCTTCTCTTAGAGAGTCTTCTCTGCACCACAGATAACACAGTAATAATGATTGTAGGGAATTGGCAAGATTCAAAGTCATGTATTTAAGAACCTAATATGATATCTAATACTAAGTCATGCTCAATAAATAATGGATATTATTATAATTATAAAATTATTAATACTATTAAGAGTCAGGCATTAAACTCTTCTGTTATTTTAGACTAGCCCTATAAAATGCTAAATTGATTAAAATATATTTGAATAGCACTGCCATCCTGTCTAAATGCTCCACTGATCATAGTTTTACCAGATGACTCATTCAGTTTAGGGTACCATAAATGAGGGCCGTGTGATCTTCTTAGAGAAAGAAAAAGCTAACAAAGAAATGGTTTGGGTCAGTGGACCCTGGTGAGGGACCACAGGAAATGAATACATTTAGCCTCAGAAAGATAAGGTAAAGGGTTTATAACAATCTCTTTGACTCTCAATTTCCTCATCTTCAAAGTTAGACTGATGATGCCTATTCACAGGCTGATGAATCAAAAATAGTTGTACTCTAATTCTGCTATGTACTAGTTGTGCAGATTAGCCCCAAGTAATGTACTCTCTGAGCCTTAACCTCTTAATCTGTAAAACATAAAAATATTGGGCAATATCTAATAGTCTATGAGAATTCTTGGTTCATGATACCAGCTTAGTAGTTGATGAATATTTGATAGTACTTCACTACGAACAAAGCTAGTGGAGGTGATGGAATTCCAGTTGAGCTATTTCAAATCCTGAAAGATGATGCTGTGAAAGTGCTGCACTCAATATGCCAGCAAATTTGGAAAACTCAGCAGTGGCCACAGGACTGGAAAAGGTCAGTTTTCATTCCAATCCCAAAGAAAGGCAATGCCAAAGAATGCTCAAACTACCACACAATTGCACTCATCTCACATGCGAGTAAAGTAATGTTCAAAATTCTACAAGCCAAGCTTCAGCAATACGTGAACCGTGAACTTCCTGATGTTCAAGCTGGTTTTAGAAAAGGCAGAGGAACCAGAGATCAAATTGCTAACATCCGCTGCTGCTGCTGCTGCTAAGTCGCGTCAGTCGTGTCCGACTCTGTGCGACCCCAGAGACGGCAGCCCACCAGGCTCTCCGGTCCCTGGGATTCTCCAGGCAAGAACACTGAAGTGGGATGCCATTTCCTTCCCCAATGCATGAAAGTGAAAAGTGAAAGTGAAGTCGCTCAGTCATGTCCAACTCTTAGCGACCCCATGGACTGCTGGATCATGGAAAAAGCAAGAGAGTTCCAGAAAAAACATCTATTTCTGTTTTATTGACTATGCCAAAGCCTTTGACTGTGTGGATCACAATATACTGTGGAAAATTCTGAAAGAGATGGGAATACCAGGCCACCTGACTTGCCTCTTGAGAAACCTATATGCAGGTCAGGAAGCAAGAGTTAGAACTGGACATGGAACAACAGACTGGTTCCAAATAGGAAAAGGAGTTCGTCAAGGCTGTATATTGTCATCCTGTTTATTTAACTTATATGCAGAGTACATCATGAGAAACGCTGGACTGGAAGAAGCACAAGCTGGAATCAAGATTGCCGGGAGAAATATCAATAACCTCAGATATGCAGATGATACCACCCGTATGGCAGAAAGTGAAGAGGAACTAAAAAGCCTCTTGATGAAAGTGAAAGAGGAGAGTGAAAAAGTTGGCTTAAAAGTCAACATTTAGAAAACGAAGGTCATGGCATCTGCTCCAGTCACTTCATGGGAAATAGATGGGGAAACAGGGGAAACAGTGTCAGACTTTATTTTTGGGGGCTCCAAAATAACTGCATATGGTGATTGCAGCCATGAAATTAAAAGACGCCTACTCCTTGGAAGGAAAGTTATGACCAACGTAGATAGCATATTCAAAAGCAGAGACGTTACTTTGCCAACCAAGGTTCATCTAGTCAAGGCTATGGTTTTTCCTGTGGTCATGTATGGATGTGAGAGTTGGACTGTGAAGAAGGCTGAGCGCTGAAGAATTGATGCTTTGAACTGTGGTGTTGAAGACTCTTGAGAGTCCCTTGGATTGCAAGGGGATCCAACCAGTCCATTCTGAAGGAGATCAGCCCTGGGATTTCTTTGGAAGGAATAATGCTAAAGCTGAAACTCCAGTACTTTGGCCACCTCATGTGAAGAGTTGACTCATTGGAAAAGACTCTGATGCTGGGAGGATTGGGGGCAGGAGGAGAAGGGGATGACAGAGGATGAGATGGCTGGGTGGCGTCACTGACTTGATGCACGCGAGTCTGAGTGAACTCTGGGAGTTGGTGATGGACAGGGAGGCCTGGCGTGCTGCGATTCATGGGGTCGCAAAGGGTCAGACACGACTGAGCGACTGAACTGAACTAATGGCCTCTTCTCTTAGTTTCCTAGGATTGCCATAACAAAGTATCATCAACTGGGTGGCTTAAAGCAACAGGTATTATCTCAGTTCTGGAAACTAGACATTCAAAATCAAGGTGTCAACAGGGCCATTTCCCTCTAAAACCTGTGGGAGAATTCTTGCTTGCCTCTTCCTAGCCTCTAGCAGTTTGTCAGCAATCTTTGATGGTCCTTGTCTTGCAGCTTCCCAACCAGTTTCTGCTTTTACTATCTTGTGATATCTCTCTGTATATCTCCATCTTCTCACAGTCATCGTCTTATAAGGACAACAGTCATGGTGGAATAAAGGTTTACTCCACCATCCAGTGTGTCTTTATAGTAACTGATTATATCTGCAACTACTCTAGGTCCAAATAAGGTCACTTTCTTAGGTACTGGAGGTTAAGACTGCAACAAATCTTTTGAAGGGGGAGCACAATTCAATCCATAACAATGCATCACTGTCTATAGAGTTATAGTGACCCTAATGACAGATGATAAAACTCCGTACACAAAAGTTTAAATGCTGTATACAGTTTTTCCCATAAAAGCCTTCACACAGATGAGGAGAAGTTCTTGGAATGTGAAGGAATAGCAAATGTAAACACATTTAAACCTAACCAAAAACAATTTAAGTGACTTTAGAAAAACATGATAGCAGTGATGTTTCTGAAATGATGAAATATATGCTTTGGTTTTCTTCTTTGGAAAAAATAAAACATTCTACAATGTGTTTCTTCTACACATTGTAGAGTGCTAGATTCAGCTGATTTATTTAGTACTAGGAGATTATGTTAGTCTAGAAAGAGAGTGAGTAAGACTCGAATACTTCAAGCTGTAAAGTTTATTATCTTACCCTACTACATGTAAAAAATAATAAATAATATTTTATAGATATGTGCCAACCACTTCTCTCTTTAGTAACATAAACAGAATTTCCTTTGTGCTACAAAGGATAACTATCAGCACCCTTTTCCTCCTTTATAAAAATGGGGAATCTGATATGAAAAACCTTGCTCACAAGTCCTTGCCGACAAATTTACAAGGTTAGTAAATAAAAAGGTTGGGATTCAAGCCTGTCATTTTGAATAAAAGTCTTATCTGTTTTTCTTTGCTTCTTCATCTGTTTTTATTTTTTGTGGTGGTTGTTTTCTTTTACTCATGACACTGATGTGAAGGATGGTCATAGCAATGTCGGTGGTTGTGACCAAGACACTCACTGCAACTGTCCATTGATCAGAAATCCACATGGGAAGATAAGACCGTACATTTGTAGTTTCCTTTTTGAAAATAATGTTTCCCATCATTTTTGTTGTTGTTGTTGTTTTTACTATCTTTCCTCAATTGATATCCAATTACCTTATAAAAATAGAAATGATCCTGTGATAAAAGTTTGTTCCATTGAAATGATGAACCATATAGCATTAACCATTTCATTTGTGTGCAACAACCAATTATATATGACTTTGGACTAACTGTAAACCAAATATAAACTCGGTGGGATATAAACTGAAATCAGTAAATGGCAGGTGCAGATAGAGGAAATAGCATGTCAACTTAACTCTGCTTGTTCTACTGCTTCCCTGGAGGACACTCAACCAGATTTATGTCATAATTTTACTGTTGTGGGTCGACTTAACAAATTTTTTTTTCCTTTACCAAAACAAGAAAAATATGTTCACCTTGGGAAAACATAAAGGTTTGTCTCCAGAAGCTATTTCCAGCTGGCCTTCCCTCACCAAATCCCAGTGATTTGACCAAAGACATGTGTTGTTTGCTAAGATCTAGCCTAAGTCCAAACTTTCAAAGTAACATCTGCAGAGAAATTACCAGCCAACATAAAAACACGTTCATTGTTATTGAAATTGTGAAGCTTGCATCCTTTTGAATTTTTCTGCTTCAGTGGGTATTCTTTATTCATATGCTCTCCAAGGCATTTTCTTTGGAACACAAAAGGATGGCTCGTATTCTGGTGTGTTTTTTAAAAAGAATTCTTATAGATTATTCCTTAGTTGTCCAAGTCTAAAGTTCTACAATGATGCTTTATTTGCTTTTTATACCCACTCACCTAAACCTCCATTTCCAAAAGAAAGCAACTGGAAAATTTATTACACTACACATTTTTTTACATTCCTAAAGAATTGATTATGAAAACACTGATTGAATTTCTAAGGTCAATATGATATGCTTGACTCTGTGATTCAGATAGTTCTGCATAGCTAAAATGTCAGAGATTAAATGATGTGACCTATACACTTAACCCAGAAGAAACTTCCAGTCCTGTAGATTTAGATGATTAGCCTGTCTACATAGTGGGTTCAACAAAGTCATTCCATTTGACCTGCTTTAATTTATTCAACAAGCATGGACTTTGTGCTTACTAGGTGGGGGATTCCCAGGTGGCACTACAGGTAAAGACCTGCCTGCCAATGCAAGAAACATAGGAAATTCAGGTTTGATCCCTGGGTCTGGAAGATACCCTGGAGAAGGCCATGGCAACCCACTCCAGTATTCTTGCCTGGAGAATCCCATAGCCATAGGAGACTGATGGGCTACAGTCCATGGAGTCGTAACGTGTTCGACAAACTGAAGTGACTTAGCATGCACACAGGAGCTGTGAATACTGAAAAGGAATTAGAAGTCATGATCCTGCTCTTAGGACACTTAAAATTTCTATAATGGATATTTTCTTTTCTAGTCAAGACATGTGCCGTATCTTGAAACAAACAAAAACACAATTAAGCCCTTGAGAATATCAAACCCCAATGATGAAATCCCAAAATGCATAGCACAGAAAATAAATGTAAAAGACAATTGATATTTCCTAGTTCTAATGCAAAACTTCAGTGGTGTGAGTCTATTTTTATGTTCTAAAACAATATGTGAAAGGTAATACATTAGTAATCTTTACTCGAAATACTTCCTTTGTTAATATTTGATTTATAAACACTTGTTGGGAAAATTTTCAATATTGAGCAAAAACAAAAAATATTTTAGCTCTACATTGAGAAATGAAAAAGATTTTTTCTCTCCACTTCATTTGTTGTTGTTTAGTCTCTAAGTCATATTTGAATCTTTCATGACCCCATGGACTGTAGCCCACCAGCCTCCTCTCTCCGTGGGATTTCTAAGGTCAGAATACTGGAGTGGGTTGCCATTTCCTTCTCCAGCGGGTCTTCTCAAGCCAGGGAGCAAACCTGTATCTCCTGCTTGGCAAGTGGATTCTTAACACTGAGCCATCTGGGTAGCCCCCTCCACTTCATACTTGTATGCAGTTTATAAGAGAGAAGGGAAAGAACAAAGGAAGGTTTAAAGTAGCTCTTTCTGAATCTCTGATATTTATAGTTTTAGGGCTTTCTTCTGAGTTTTCAGTTTTCACTAGAAGGGATGAGTCCAAGATATAAACCATCTATTTCTTCTGATCACATCTCGTAATGTTAGTAATTTAGTCTGATTCCTGATATCAGAGAATTTCTAGACACTGATTTGAAAGGTAGCCGGGAAACAAATTGATCTCTGGCTATTTTTTTCATTGAGAGTCTTATATTTCCTTTCAAAAGTATCTGCAAACTTCTGACATTAGTTTTGTCATTCTCAGTGTTCTGTTTTGTTCTGTTTCATTCAAGTCCAAAATCAACCTCCTTTATTGTGTTTGGTTCTTGTTAGAAAACACTGTCAAATAAGGAAGGGTTTATCTCTAGACCTCAAATCTCTTTTTTCCATATACACACACAAATACACACATATGCACACACCACTCATATACCAAGAGATGATTTTAACAATCAGTTTCTTTCCTACACCACTCCTGATACTTTCCCTAAGGAAAAGAACTCATACATTTATTTTCAATAGTATATTATTGACTGAAAAATCCAAGTTCCTGTTATTAAATAATTAGATTTGAGTTATGCTTAGGAATTATAGAACAAGGATCTTATCTACTTTACTCATTGCTGCATCTTCAGTGAATAGGGCAATGACTAGCACATTATATCAGGCTGGCCAAAAGATTTGTTTGGGTTTTTCCATAACATGTTACAGAAAAACCCAGATGAACTGTTTGGCTAACCCAAGTATTTATTAATAAATATTTGTTGAACGAACGCATTCATTGAAGAGAAAGTTTTCAGCCAAAGGAACTGAACAACTCTAGGCATCAGGGAATAATGTTTATTTTCCATCTTTTTGTTGTCCTTGAAATGCTGCTGCTGCTGCTGCTAAGTCACTTCAGTAGTGTCCAACTCTGTGCGACCCCATAGACGGCAGCCCACCAGGCTCCCCCATCCCTGGGATTCTTCAGGCAAGAACACTGGAGTGGGTTGCCATTTCCTTCTCCAATGAATGAAAGTGAAAAGTGAAAGTGAAGTTGCTCATTTGTGTCGGACTCCTAGCAACCCCATAGACTGCAGCCTACTAGGCTCCTCCGCCATGGGATTTTCCAGGCAAGAGTACTGGAGTGGGGTGCCATTGCCTTCTCCTGTCCTTGAAATACCTCTCTCAAAACTGCTTCCCATTTAATATAGACTCCCACATGTAGTGCCCCTCCTCCCCTACCAGCTGCCCACTCCTGCTTCTCTAACCTGATAGTGAAGAGCAGAACTCCTCGCCTCTACCTGAATCTGTACACAAACATCAGAAATCCCTGTGGGAATACTAGAAATGCAAGGTGTTAGGGGAGTGTTGACAGAGACTGGATTGCTGATCCTCTGAGTTCTCCAGCCCCACCAAGCCTTCCAGCTGCTAGGGTTAGGCATGTGGGCAGCACAGGAAAACCTCTGTTGGGTGCATGGGATTGATAAAGGAAAAGCAACTATGTGGCCCTCTTAGGACTGCCTGTTAGAGTCTTCCAAGTATTTAATCAACTGCACTGCAAAGGGACCAAGCTGAGGCAGAGAATGTGGGATCTTAGTATTTGTGTGTGCCACTACCTCCTGAATCAGGGGAACCTAATGCAAGGAAGTATTGAGAAATCTCGTGATATTGACCCAACCAGGATGTATGAGAGGAGCTTTAGCGATTGTGTAAGTAGCAGTGAACAGTCACTGGACTGACATGCAGTCACAGACTCACAAAGCAGTCCTTTATCGTCCTGATTTCTGGGACTAAATCTCCCCTCCAATAGCACTGAGGGACCTCCAAGACACAGAGATACTAACATTCAAGTTCAGTGTTTTCTGGTTCAGATTACAGCCATGTAAGCCAAGTTTTCTTTTCCATAACAAATTCTAATCTTTAGTGTCTATTCATCCTAACACACACACAGACACACACACACACACTTATGAGCCCATGGAGTTAAGCCTTCTGCTCAAGCTCGCTTTCAGTGGGTTACTGACACTCTCCTTCCCCCTCCATTGTCTGAGAATTGACAGCAGGAGCTCTTAAATGAAACCATTTCACACACACAATAGAAGGCCTTGAAGTCCCTGAGTGTCTGTGTCTACTTTTGTCAAGGGGAACACAGCATGTTTGTAAACATGTGGCTTGGAAAGAAGATTCAGACAAGGACAGCAAGCCTGTGGCCACTGCTTTCCTGTTTGTCTCTGATAGTGTGTTACCCATAGCAACTGATGGGCAAATAGTCTCTGAAGAACAGTCAGCACTCCTTTTCCTTATCATAAATTCCAAGTTAGGCAAGTCAGGTAAAATAAAGCCTTCTAAGTGCATTCTTAATTGCAGGAATTTTGTATACCCCTGTTTTTGTTTTCATTCAGTCGCACCCCCCCCTTCATAGTCTTTCAAGGAGAGAGAGAGAAAAAGCAGAAGAAAAAGGGAAATAGGGGGAGAGGGAGTAGGAGGGACAGCAAGAGGGTAGGAGGAGAGGGAGAGGGTGTGGAAGGGAGAGAGAGGAGGGGGAATTCGGCTTTAATATTTAGATCAGCAGAAAACTATACTGCACTGAGTTTATCTGTGAGAAACTTTTGAAAAAGATCACAAAGTACCTGTAGAGTTATTAATACAAGGAATAGTCTCCACCTCCGCATCATAAGAAGTGGATAGATCAGTGTTCCTTGGATGCCTTGTAATTATCATATGGACAGACTGAAACACGTCACACAAGCCCACTCATTGATTCAGTTGGCACTGGCACCATGCCTGCTGGCATGCTAAGTCCCTTCAGCCATGTCTGACTCGTTGCAACCGCCATGGACTTGCAGCCTGCCAGGCTTCTCTGTCAGTGGGATTTTCCAGGCAAGAGTACTGGAGTGGGTTGCCATTGCCTTCTCCAGGGGATCTTCCTGACCCAGGGGTGGAATCCACCTCTCTTTATGTCTCCTGCACTGGCAGGTAGGTTCTTTACTTCTAGTACCACCTGTGGCCTCATACATTATTGTATCCCTTTTGCGGTCGAGTTTAACTCACTTGAAAACAGAACATGATGAGGTGAGGGAACTTGCCCTTACTCACAACATTCTGGAAGATTTGGGACCTGGTCTGCTAGATTCCAAAGCTAGTGTGGTCCCCATACCATGAAGTCTTTCCATATTGAGATACCTATTGTCTGAGGTAGGGCAGAAATTAGATAACACAGATTTTGAAGGGAAATAAGCCAACATAAGGAAATTATCATTCAGAAAACAGAACAATTGAGTGCTAAACTGTCTCGTTCACTATTCTTCTAATGAGAAGCAAGAAGAAAATTTAGTCAGGGTGATGGCTAATAATGACCTTTTGGAGTCTGCTACTGCTGCTGCTAAGTCACTTCAGTCGTGTCCGACTCTGTGTGACCCGATAGAGGCAGCCCACCAGGCTCCCCCGTCCCTGGGATTCTCCAGGCAAGAACACTGGAGTGGGTTGCCATTTCCTTCTCCAATGCATGAAAGTGAAAAGTCAAAGTGAAGTCATTCAGTTGTGTCCTACTCTTCGTGACCCCATGGACTGCAGCCCACCAGGCTCCTCCATCCGTGGGATTTTCCAGACAAGAGTGCTGGAGTGGAGTATTTTGGAGTCTAGCAAATGTATTAGTGTAAAATGGAAAGAGTATTCAGTAAAAATAATCATTTGACTCATTTTTTAAGATTATATTCATGGTCACATGAACCAATGAGCAAAATCTGATTTTGGAATAATGATTTTCAGTCTACTATGTCAATAAACATTTTATACTCCCCATCTCACAGCAATCATTACTTAACAAATGTTGAACAAAAAGGTTTTACCTACATGTCAATTTCCTTTTAGTATATATCATCTCTTCATCAGAACTCCACAAACAATATTGCCTTATGTATGTGGGCCTTTGATAGCTGCTGTTTTTACATTTTTTTTTTTTACCATAAAGCTTACCTTCATATTTTCAGATCTTATTATGCTGGTCATGCAAGTAAACATTTTATTAGTTAATGAACCACTTGTTCCATAACCTCAGTTGTAGGTAGTGCCTTTTAAATTCTTAAAAAATTATTAAAAATTTAACTTGGGGGAATTATCCTTATATTCAGATCAGATCAGATCAGATCAGTCACTCAGTCGGGTCCGACTCTTTGTGACCCCATGAATCGCAGCACGCCAGGCCTCCCTGTCCATCACCAACTCCCGGAGTTCACTCAAACTCACGTCCATCGAGTCAGTGATGCCATCCAGCCATCTCATCCTCTGTCGTCCCCTTCTCCTCTTGCCCCCAATCCCTCCCAGCATCAGAGTCTTTTCCAATGAGTCAACTCTTCACATGAGGTGGCCAAAGTACTGGAGTTTCAGCTTTAGCATCATTCCCTCCAAAGAAATCCCAGGGCTGATCTCCTTCAGAATGGACTGGTTGGAACTCCTTGCAGTCCAAGGGACTCTCAAGAGTCTTCTCCAACACCACAGTTCAAAAGCATCAATTCTTCGGCACTTGGCCTTCGTCACAGTCCAACTCTCACATCCATACATGACCACAGGAAAAACCATAGCCTTGACTAGACGGACCTTTGCTGGCAAAGTAATGTCTCTGCTTTTGAATATGCTATCTAGATGGTCATAACTTTCCTTCCAAGGAGTAAGCGTCTTTTAATTTCATGGCTGCAGTCACCATCTGCAGTGATTTTGGAGCCCAGAAAAATAAAGTCTGACACTGTTTCCACTGTTTCCCCATCTATTTCCCATGAAGTGATGGGACCGGATGCCATGATCTTCATTTTCTGAATGTTGAGCTTTAAGCCAACTTTTCCACTCTCCACTTTCACTTTCATCAAGAGGATTTTGAGTTCCTCTTCACTTTCTGCCATAAGGGTGGTGTCATCTGCATATCTGAGGTTACTGAGATTTCTCCCGGCAATCTTGATTCCAGTTTGTGTTTCTTCCAGTCCAGCGTTTCTCATGATGTACTCTGCATATAAGTTAAATAAACAGGGTGACAATATACAGCCTTAACGTACTGCTTTTCCTATTTGGAACCAGTCTGTTGTTCCATGTCCACTTCTAACTGTTGCTTCCTGACCTGCATACAAATTTCTCAAGAGGCAGATCAGGTGGTCTGGTATTCCCATCTCTTTCAGAATTTCCCACAGTTTATTGTGATGCACACAAAGGCTTTGGCATAGTCAATATCAGAATCCACTAAATTAAAAAAAAAATCATTCCTCCATAAAGATCTTTACTCACTATTATTAACATTACCATTCCTACTTTGTACTGCTATAATACATGTTACTAAAATCAACTTAGGTCATTAATTATTTATTACATAACCAAAGAATTTCTATCAAGCTGTATCTTAATTTCTACCCATATTAGTACTCTAAATTTTACATAAATCTGTAGCTTCATTAATTTATCAAATTTAGCAGAGACAAGCTGACGTGCTTTAGCCTTTCACTTATGCAGGCTCCTTCCCAGAAGAATTCCTAGAAATATTCACAAAGTCTTTAACAATTTTTGTGATCGGGGCAGACAATTAATTAATAAAACTATTATGCTTGGGGGGGAGGGGGTTGGCGCTTATCGTATTTGTAATCTTGGAAAAATTTGGGCCTTATTGTGATGCTTTTCGTTACATATAACTAATTTTTCATTTGCTTGTTTGTGTCGTCTTTCTTTGAGACATCCCCAATTGTATAATCTTCAATAACTGCAAAACCTGGATTCAACCCTGTGCCGTGTGCTAAGTTGTAGCAGTTGTGTCTGATTCTTTGCGACCCTGTGGATTTTAGCCCACCAGGCTCCTCTGTCCATGGGATTAACCAGGCAAGAATACTAGAGTGGGTTGTCATGCCCTCCTCCAGGGGATCTTCCTGACCCAGGGATTGAACCCACATCTCCTGCTTTGGCCGGTGGGTTCTTTACCACTGGCACTACCTGGGAAGCCCTGCATGACAGTAAACCAAAATAATTCACCTTATTTTCTCAAGATTACATATTTTTTCAAATTAAATTTAGTTACCAAAAATAAAGTTTTGCAGAAGTTTTTCCCTCTTTATTTTACTAGTATTATCAAGATGAAGGATATTTATACAGCTACTCCTTATATGTTTATTCTGTGATGTTGCTTCATAGCCTGCCAAACTAATCCTAGCAAATGGTTTAGAAATTTTCAGAGTCACTTTTGCTGTCTATCAAATGGGTAGTAAATTAGATTGCCTACTTTCATTTCCCTCTGGTTTCTTTGGTTACGCATTTTTCTACATGAGAGAAAAAGGCTAATACTTAACACAAATAATATGCGGTAGCATATTATAATATATATTAACTTAGGACAGCCTTCCAATTTCTCTGTGCTTTAACTTTTCAAAAATAATGTGGGGCAACTGATACATGCCTCACAGGGAAGCTTAGAGGGTCCGTAACATAATACCAATATAAAAGGCTTAGAGGAAAAGTGGCTCCTAGGAGTGAGGTAGAATTATACATGAAGTGTCCCAAGCAAATTGGATTATTCCAGAATGGCTATAGGCCCTTAGTTTCATGAATAATCCTTTAAAAGCAAAGAGATAAATTGTGGAGGTTAGGTTACAGCTTGAAGAAATGCTTGAAATGACCGATTTAGAATTCATACTTTGTTGTACTTAAGAGATATGGAGCAGCTACAACTACCATTTCTTACATTTGTCCAGAATAATGTCTATTATTTTCTCCTCTCTCCATAAATTGGAGTTTACTAGGCTAAGCAACTTTTTACAAAAGTCCTGCAGGCATATACAGTGACTGCCACCCGATAGAAGGGGTGAAGACATTTTCATGCGCTACTGGTCATGACCTTAAATTGTTAGTCATTTTATTTCTTTCCTACCCATCCAATATCTTTGTTAAAATAACAAAGCACAGAAGTTAACACTTTACACATTTACTCAGATTACTTACATTTTATAAAATGATAATACTGAGGGCAAATTTCAAAGAAGTAAAATTTTTTCAATACATTTTAATTCTTACCAACAATTGCAAATTTATATCTTGCTCTAACTCATTCAAAGCATTTTCCTAAATTCAAAGCCATTCATTGTCATTATGGACTCCCAGTGCTAGTATTCTGTTGCTTGAAAGTGGCCTGGCTAGAAATAGCCCTCACAGAAAACTCTCTTTAAATTTTGGGGGTAGAATAATTTTTTTCTTTTATAAATACCACTCACACTCGATCAAAACAAGGTATTCACATGCCTGTTTTAGAACTTCTGATGAGCTCTTAGTTCATATAGGTCGAGTTTCCAAATTTTTACAGCTTTCTGTTTCCATGTGGGCACAGTAGAAGAAAAATATTCACCTCAGTTTATAAATCTTTTCAGAAGACAATGCCTCAGCCCCAGATTTCTCAGATGGTCTCTGTCTTGTTTTTAAGTGTTTTCTCTAATTTGTCTACTTTTCTTTGAGATTCCTATCCTTTAAAATGATCAGCTGGCATAAAAGCTAATATATGCTAAAGTACTTTCTTTTATTAATATAAGTTTTTCAGGCTTCTGCTGTTTCATAACTATTCCTTTCCAGAACCTTCTGGCACCAATTTACTTCTTAAGGGAACCTTAGATTTTTATCACAGACTTTATTTCAAAAGTGACTAGAACAGCAAACTCAAGTTTTGAAGAGTTTATAGAAGTTTCCTCGCTTAACTAAAGCACCCATAGTCTAAACAGAAACTCTGATACAAAGGCTCTCTTGATAACCAGAAAAACGATATTGCTGGAAATTGTTTAAATTCTACTGATAATGCAACCCATCCCCAGCAAAACCAAATGAGTGTAGAAATGTATATTCTGTTATGAAAATATGTTTCATTTTATCTTCCCTGCTAAGGATTTATTGTTTTGACAGCAATTGGTGAGAGAAGCACAGCTATGTGTAAGGCTATAATTTTCTTTGATGTAAATTTCTCTGCAGTTATTTCCCTTACCTCCCATTTGCAATTTTGTGTTGCTTTATGGAGCATCTGTGACACCATTAACTTTATTTCTCCAAACAAATAAGGTCATTTTCTCTAGTTCTGCTCCAATAGCTTGAAAAGGCCCTAGTAAACACCCAGGTATTCCTAATTAAAGCAAAAATTGAACTGTTAAAGGGCCATTGGAAAACTCCACTGATGTTTGACACTGTGGACAAATCAGCAAAGAGGCCTTGCTTCTGGTTAAGCTTCTTTAAACTACAAAGGTATTTCTTAGAATGGGAGCCAGGTACTTAACTAGTGTAATTTTTCTAAAAAATTCCAGAAGTAACTTTGAGCTTCTTGAGCTGATAAATCAAAAGCTATAAATAAAACTTTATCTTAGGAAATTATCTCTGGACACTTACTACACAATATTTTGTTGTATAAACAAACAAATGGTTTCAAAGGGAAAAGCATCCTTAATTGGAACAAATCTTAATGTGGGTGCTGAAACTGGTGTATCCTGAAACCCTTAAAGGAGCAACATGTCAAGGGTATATTTTTATGGATTCAAAAATACGTGACCTGTGGCATAAGCCATTATACTCCCATTAGTGGAGACAGCCAATGGCTTTTGAATCACCGCTTCACTTAAGGTAATCAATAGTAATGCCAGAGAATAATGTTCCTCTTCAGGATGTTAACAAGTTCAATTCAGTTCAGTTGTTTAGTCATGTCTGACTCTTTGTCACCCCATGGACTCCAGCATGCCAGGCTTCCCTGTCCATCACCAACTCCCAGAGCTTGCTCAAATTCATGTCCTTAGAGTCAGTGATGCCATCCAACCATCTCATCTTCTGTCATCCATTTCTCCTGCCTTCAATCTTTTCCAGGACCAGGGTCTTTTCTAATGAGTCAGCTCTTCGAATCATGTTGCCAAAGTATTGGAGTTTCAGCTTCAGCATCAGTCCTTCCAATGAATATTCAGGACTGATTTCCTTTAGGATTGACTGGTTTGATCTCCTTGCAGTCCAAGGGACTCTCAAGAGTCTTCTCCAACACCACAGTTCAAAAGCATTAATTCTTCAGTGCTCAGCTTTCTTTATGGTCCAACTCTCACATCCATACATGACTACTGGAAAAACCATAGCTTTGACTAGACAGACGTTTGTCAGCAAAGTAATGTCTCTGCTTTTTAATGTGCTGTCTAGGTTGGTCATAGCTTTTCTTCCAAGGAACAAGCATCTTTTAATTTCATGGCTGCAGTCACCATCTGCAGTGATTTTGGAGCCCAAGAAAATGTCACTGTTTCCATTGTTTCCCCATCTACTTGCCATCCCATCTATTTGGAATGTTAACGTTTCCCCCCAAATATAGAAAATCTGATGGCTGCAAATGCATTGTTCTGATATAATTAAATGCCATTTTTCTTCAACTTATGTTTATTTCAAAATAACATTTAAAATAATTGTAACAGGGAATTTCATGGTGGTCCAGTGGTTTGGATTCTGTGCTTTCCCTGCTGAGTGCATGGGTTCAGTCCAATCCTTAGATCCCTAAGATCCCATAAGCTGTGCAGTGTGGCCAAATTAAAAAATATATATATATAACAAAAAGTGTGTACACACAATGCCAAAATAGAAAGATATAAGAGAGAGTGGCTGTGTCAGTTTGAGCTAGTATGGTGGTGGTTTAGTCTCTAAGTCGTGTCTGACTCTTGCAACCCTATAGACTGTAGCTTGCTAGGCTGCTCTGTCCATGGGATTTTCTAGGCTAGAATACTGGAGTGGTTGCCATTTCCTCCTCCAGGGGATCTTCCTGACCCAGGGATTTAAACCAGGACTCCTGCACTGCAGGTGGATTCTTTACTGACTCAGCCACCAGGGAAACTAACTACTATAGACCGGGTGGCTTATAAAAAACAGAAATTTATTTTACACAGTTCTGGAGACTGGCAGTCCAAAACCAAAGTGCCAGCATTGTTGGGTCTGGGGCTTGGAGTCCTCTGACAGATGGCAGAGTGCCCACTTCTCCTTGTGTCCTCACATGGAGAGCAGAGAAGGGGGGCAGGTTCTCTCATGACTCATAAGTTCACCAGTCCCATTCATGAGGGTTTCATCACCATGCCCTCATCTAATCCTGATTGCTTCTCAAAGGTCCCACCTCCTAACACCGTCACATTAGGGAGTAGAGTTTCAACATAGGACTGGGGGAGAGGGGCAACACAAACAGTCTGCAACAGACAATAGAGTGGAAATGATGTCTACCCTACTTTGTCCTCCATTCCTGCTTCCTAGAGGCAGTGTTACCAGTTTCTTATAGATCCTTACATAGAATTCATTCTTCCTCTCTGCTCTCTCTCTCTTTGAATTGATCATGGTGTTCTGCCTTAAACTTGGAATGCTTGGTTGATTTGAAAGAAATGTTGGTTTTCCTTAGTTTATGTATCTACCAACAAAATCAGTAACTCCGTCAAATATTATCTTCAAAACAAGTAAATTCTCAGAGTGATGCTATACATGTTTGAGCTCAGTGTTTTAGGTTCACACACATAGTGAGGGTATATTTGCCCTCTTACAGAATCTCTTTAGCAAATGAAATAACAACAACAAAAAAAAGGAATTATCTCTTGAGTTATTCCAAAGTAGCCAGTATAGCACTATATCAGGCAATCTCTATTTGTTATTTCATCCTCACAACAAAGATAGAAATTACTGCCTCTCATCCATAAATGCAAACTGAGGTTTAAGATTGAAAGACTGGACAGTAACTGGAATGCAGTTCAACATAGGTTTATCAGACTCCAATTTCAAGTAGAATCATGAATTGTGGGGATTATATGACTATTATTTGACTTTATTACTTTCTAACTTCCTTCTTTCTGTCCTTTTCTTACAGTTAATCAGTATCATTGTCATTTGTATATCGTTTAGGTTGCTACAGAATTGTTATAAAAAATACAATTCACAGAATATTTCTAAATAGTTTGGGAAGGAAAAAACCTAAAAATGTTCTGGGTGAAATTATCCTTAATATCTCACCTCTCAATTTCAAAATCTTTTGGCTTTTCACAAAAGTATTATGAGAGTTGATTCCTTATGAATAACCAAAAATTGATTAAAAAAATCAATAAACATACTCAGCAAAGAAAGACTACAGTGCAATATAGTTGATCTTTTGACTTGCCTGAGAAATTGACCCTTTTTCTCTATATTTCTTTAGTCTGCTAATTTATTCATTGTATAAATAGGCTAAATCTATTTAAAGTGGCATTGCTGTTTTTGTCATTTAGTTGCTAAGTCATGTCTGACTCTTTTGCAACCCCATGGACTGTAGCCCACTAGGCTCCTCTGCCATGAGATTTCCCGGGCAAGAATACTGGCAAGTGTTGCCATTTCCTTCTCCGGGGTATCTTCCCAATCCAGGGATCTAACCAACATCTCCTACCTTGGCAGGTGGATTCTTTACCACTGAGCCATCAGGGAAGCCCCTTAGAATGACAAAGAATAAGTCATTATGTATCGTTGTCACTTTTACTCTTTTGCACCTTGCTCTCTTTATCCACAGTGAGCACTGAGCCAGCCAAGCAATCTCTGGGGCCATTTCAAGGACTAATAAGCCATCCTATTTTTGTTTGCGAACTTATGTTTCTAGTCTGTGAAAGCTGGGGTGTCTGGGAAGAAGGAGGATTTTATCAAAGGTGCTCAGGGTTCTCCCTAGAGGATAGACTTAGCTTTACAACTTCCCTGAGTTCTTAAATTGTGCTGCTCACTGAGTCCTCCATACTGCCTGGTCTCTAATTAAAATAAGCTCTCTGATATCAGAGGAAATGAGAAATAGAGAGCTCTGGCATGAAAAGCATTTCGTACTCCTTTTGGACATTGGGACTTGGAGTGAGTTGTGGGGCTTCACCTCTGGTGATGTGATAACACCATCCATTTTACACAATATCGTCTCCTCTCTTCATAATACAGAACTACAGTTTAGGACATCATTATCACAGTTTAGGACATCATTATCTCATCTGAGAGACTGCTGTGACTACCAAGATTAGCTCTGCTTCAGTATAGACTTTATATGAAAAGTGCTAAATGTATAAGTTCAGATGTAATGGAAGGTTTCCTATACCACCACATCTGGTTACTAATCAACTAAGATATGTTGATGGCAAAATATGTGAATCTATTACTACTGTAAGAGTTTGCTCTAAATAGTGTGCGTAAGAACACTTAATAGGAAGCAATCGAGACATTAGTTTGAAAGACTAAAAAAAAGGTTTGACCCTGTTTCTCTGAGCTGGAAAAACAGGTCTAGGTATATGCTTAATCAGAAGAAATAGAACAGGCATGCAGAAATCAATTCTTTGAGGATAAGATTAATTTGCTACACATCAAACTCTATCACTGCAAATTTGCTGCAAGCATGAGATCTTTCTTCATATATTTTATACTGTCTTTTATCCATAGTATGAATGTCCTGCCAAGCATTTATTCGGTATCATTAAATTGATAAATGGTCTTCAAGATATTTTCCACAATCATTCTGTAAACTCTGTTTCAATAGCCTTTCCCAGAATGGAGATCTATGAAAGGCATCAGAATACCAATCAAATATTAAGATTTGGTCCAAAAGAGCTAAAGACATTTAAAGCATTAAATTCTACCCCAAACAATTTCTTTTCACTTTTTCTGTTGGAGTTTTTAGTTGCCTTTGCTGAAAGATGCATATATGAAAGCTGTACAAACATAATAAACTTAAGCCAGTGTGGGGGTCTAACGGAACTATGCTTTAAGTTTAATAATTGACTATCCTTCCTGCAGTCACCATGACGGACTACAGAGGCTAGAAAGCTGTGTTTTTTTCTATTGTGTTTCACAACGTTTCCTCCAGTGTGGTTTGATTTTTATCAATAGGGTGTTGACATCATTTCCTTTCTAAGTGGCCATTGTTTAGCTCTGGTGGAGAGGGACAGGAAGAGGGCAATATATTTATTTATATAAAAGGTTCTTGTCAGGAAAATGTTTTCTTGGGTACCTTATTTCCTCTTTGTCATATGTAAGGTTCTTCTAAAAAAGATATTGGCCGTGTTTTGCATTTAACACAGAGGCACGGTAGACTCTCTTCATGCAGTTTTTCCTCAACTTCATATCACTTTTGATAGACATGTTTTATTTTGGATATTACTTTTTAACCTGTCATAAATTGCAGAAAAATATTTTGACACTAGAATCCCCTGAAATTAAAAAAAGAGAGAGAGAAAAGACAAAAAATCAAATACACTCATGTTGAGTGAAGATTGAGTTGTCTTCCATAATTCAATAGTCTGTTCTTAGAGCAAATCCAGCTAAAATGGAAAGGATTAAACTCTGAGTTGATCAAAAGATTGGAGGAGGCTTGGGGTTTTGCTTTGACTTAGAGGCTGAGTTAGAGAGCAGCGAGAGTGGAATAATAATGAAAAAGTATATGATTCCCTGAAGTATGCTTTAATCCCTATTTTTCCTTCTCATTGCCATGGTTTCTTTTTCAGAAATGGAGTTCAGAAAACAAGGACAAAATGTGATCTTTTGATCAGCTTTGAGGTCATTTTTGTCTATATCTTTAATGATAGTGTAGGAGATATTTCCTTATCTAAGGAAATTGATTGTTGCTAATAATAATATTAATTGTTGCTAATAATAATATTAAACTTTTACTGATGCCTGGAGTGTTTTCATCACTCAACCAAGTATTTTGCTAGTATCAGTCAGTTTATTCTCACAACAACACTGGCACATGTTGGTTCAATTGTCAACTCATTTCAGAGGACAAGGAAAACTCAGGCTTGACTAAGATGAAGCTGGTAAATTGCAGGGCTGGGATTTAACCCAGGCAGCCTGGCTTCAGATCCTTTACTCTTAAAACTGTTATGAAAGTGAATGTGGAAGTGTTAGTCACTCAGTTGTGTCCGACTCTTTATGACCCCATGGATTATAACCTTCTAGGCTCCTCTGTCCATGGAATTCTCCAGGCAAGAATACTGGAGTGCATTGCCATTCCCCTCTCCAGGGAATCTTCCTGACCCAGGGATTGAACCTGGGTCTCTTGCATTGCAGACAGACTCTTTACCATCTGAGCCACCAGGGAAGCCCCTACTGCTTAACTAATGTGAGATACTAGTCACCAAGCATTCATGTTCTCCATGAACATTACTTTAAATATATTGAAGAGACCATAATTTAAAAATATATGTACTTTCATCTTCACCAGCACCTCTACCTTTAAGAAAACTAAATATTTATCACCATGGATCCTGGAATTCTGCTAAGCCTTAAAGACACAGAGATGAATCACACAGAGATTTTTCTCTCTTACATCTTGAAGTCTAGTGATGGAGGAAACTAATCTATATGCTTATTTGTTGGATTGTGTGTTTTTTTTTTAAATAATAGCTGCAGGTTCATCTAAGATAACAAATACATTCAAGAATAGTTCTTAAATAACTTTACATGTGACCAACGTGAAAATCTTATTTTCATGCAATGGACATAAGTGATGTCTATGCATGACTGCATAATGGTAAATTATTCATATTGTTGCATAAAGAAAATATCTGTGCCATTTCGTCAAGCAAACTATAATATCTGACTGACAGGCACACGATCATTTTAGTCCCTATAGCATCCGAATGAACTTTTCCTTCATTTCATAGTCTCGGTGACACCACAGGGACTGACAAAGAAGCCTTATGATCTGGAAAGCATTGTAATGGAATGGGGAAAAAAGCAAATGAACATAAGCTCAAAGATCAGAGAGTAGTATTTTCATACCATTTCTGACCTTTTACAAGTACCGGGACTTTAGACTGTGTTTATTTGTCAAAATGTGGAATCATGTCTCCTGTCTCAAGCAGTAGGTAGTTTTAAGATGACATGAGATGAAAGTAAAGCACCTTATCGTGTAGGGGGCTAGCGCAGGGCTGTCATAACTTGGGCTCTCAGTAAACACCACTCTTTTTTGCTAAGCCCCCAAGTCTTTTAATATTCATGGCAACAACTAGGCAGACTAAGTAGAGTTTCTACAAGGAATACTGTTGCTACTAGCATAGTGGAAATGTATTTGATGGGAGTAATATTACAAAGCTAGAATAATGCAGACTAGTCATCTCTTTTGTGTTCTCTCCAGATACCTCGAGGAGAGGCTGCCCTCTGCCCTCCTGCCATTGTGTCTTCCTACTGGAATTACATAATGAGAAATGGATATTCAGCTATTTATTCCCAGCTTCCAGGGCACATGGACAAAGACACTATTTGGATATTTCCTGCACTGATATTGCGTCTAGAAGGAGAGCGTTTCAAAAGATTAAAGATCACACACACTAGAGAAGCTCTGGCTTAAGCCTTCACCAGTTCATTCTCTCTCATGTCTATGACCACAGAAATCTTCAGAGGTTTTAAAATCGAGCTTCTTATGAAAGTACAAACCCTGAAGTAAGAAAATGTCTTGCTTAGAGCCTGGTGTGCAACTCAGGTATCCTCTTCTAAATCAGCGTTCTTCCCAGACAACACAGTATCAGCAATGTCGACACAACTGCATTCAGCTAAGCAGAGCTGTGATCTAATCTCTGTACTGTTCACATTTAACAAGCTATCAGCCCGAGGACTTTGAACAATCATATCTATCTCTACAGTGGTTTTCCCTTTGGGAGAATTTCAGATGATTTACAGGGCATTTAAATCAACATGTCTTCTTAAATATCATCTGGAGACATTTCTCCCATCTCCAAAGTTTAATTTTTATGACAGGAGCTAAAATTGTGCACAACCCCTAACCGCAATCCCCACATTTATGGCGCCTCACCGCTATTCTCCCTTACCTTCCATTTATTTCTCTTAACTTGTCCCACTCCCTGTAATGGAAAAAGTCAGTATTCTCCGAATCTTTATACCAAGGAACACCTACTCTATAATCAAGAGAATAATGCCCTTCATCATTTTGTTATGGTGACATAATTAGTACTTATTTCAACTCTCTTCTATAAACTCTTAAATATTAACATGGAAAATAAAAACCAGTCAAATAACTATTTTCTCAGGCAATGGTCAGGACAATGTAGGTTGTTCCAAGAAAACTCCCTCCACTGACCTAGAGCCACTAAAACCTCATTCTGAATCATTCTTGACAAAAAAATAAAACAAAACACAGGTTAAAAGAATGTAGTCAGAGCTGCTGACATGAGCTGGGAAAGCTGCTGACTTTCCCAGCTGGTGCTAGTAGTAAAGAATCCATCTGCCAATGACAGAGATGCAGAAGATGTGAGTTTGATCCCTGAGTCAGGAAGATCCCCTGGAGTAGGAAATGGCAACCCATTCCAGTTTCCTTGCCTGGAAATTTTCCATGGACAGAGGAGCCTGGCAGACTCCATGGGGCTGCAAAGAGTCAAACACGATTGAGCTCTAAGACGTATCTGGTTTGGAGTCAATACAACTTGCTGTGTTTTCTCCTTATTTTTTTGAATGTCTTTCTGCGTGTTTGTTTCTTCTACTAGACTGTGAGATCCTTGGGGGAGAACTGTATCTTATTGTTTAGACCCACAGGCTTGGTATTTTACCTATAATAAATAGGCCACTCACTAAATGTTCAGAAAAGAATATGTGAAAGAACAAAGAAAAATCACTGTGGAAACTAAAATTTTGGAGGTATTGAATAAAGGAGAGAGCAAAAGGAGAAAGGATTGCTCTCGCAACTTCCTAATCCAAGCTGACAGCAGAGATCTGAAATGAGCTGTATGAAAGATATCCATTCCTCCCAGACGCAACCCACTCCTCTTCCCTTAACAATCCCTACAGGCACTGGATCAGGGCCATCTCATTCACTGTCTGGGCACATCAAGGCAGCTTTCCTTTGTGGTCTGTGGTTGGCGTCGGCAGCAGCTAACAGATCCCATCTGCCTGGTTCAGGGCTGTAATCCCCTTTGCTGGCCTCTGGACGGTGATGGCACTGCCCAGCAAGGCCAGTGGGGAGCCTTCATACCTTCTATCTGTTACTCATTTCCTGAAAAGCATGACAGGTCTCTATCACTTCCCTGCATAAATAGCTAGTTAGATTTTATGCCTCATGCAGTATCAAAAGTAGCATAAATCTGAGGCTCCCACACCTAATCTCCCCCCTCTTCCACCTCCACCATTACTAACTAACCCAGGGTCTTTCTTTACACTGAGAGCTGCCAGCTGGGCAAAGGCAGATAAATTAGCCGCTCTCACAGCCAAAGAGCTCAGTAAGGGTGAGAGCATATTGATGAGATGGACTGTGGCTGGAGCACCTAGATTACAAATCCAGTTTGGAGATTGCAAAGGTGCCTTAATACCATAAACAAACACTGTAAACATGAAAAAAAAAAAATTCCATCTCCCTTATCTGATTGAGACTGATCCAGGTTATCTCAGCAGCTAAATGTGGCAATGCATTTTAAATGAAACAAGAGGCAAATCCAGGTACTTTGTATAAGCACAAGAACAGAAATTGGGGTTGAAGGGAGGACACGCTAGTGCCTTATCTCACGTACAGAGCTCCTAGGAAAATCCATTATTCTCAAAGAAAAACTTTAGCTGATAAGAGTGGCCAGTTGATAATTCTATGGCCTTTAATAATTTATGTACCTAATTTCATCTTTAAAAATGCAATGAGATACATTTGATTTAGACTTTGAGTGTAGTTTGAGTTACATTAACTGATAAAACACAGCAAAATAACTCCTGGTGCTCTCAAAATTGCTTTCCACAGATATCAAAATAAAAGTGAGAGTGAATGTTGGATAAACTAATTTGAATTTATAAAATTTTACTCCCAAAGAGGCATTCTTTTATAGATGAAGGACTAACAGCTGCATATTTACATTGTCATATGCACTGCTGTGTCTTCAACGGTTTCTCACCTGAATGGATAGCAGACATACCTGGCCCATGGAAATTCCCAAGAAAGAAGTCTTCTGTCTCCTGTTTTTTTTTTTTCTCTTTTTTTTTTTCTCTAAAATGAACAATGCTGCATTTTATACAATGAATTCAATGTATTGGCAATGAATAGCAATTACCTATTTAACACAGTACAGCACAATATTTAACACAAAACATTAGGGATGGTGGTAATGGTTTAGTCGCTAACTTGTGTCTGACTATTGCGACCCCATGGAGTGTAGCCCACCAGGCTCCTCTGTTCACAGGATTTTCCAGGCAAGACTACTGGAGTGAGTTGCCAAATCCTTCTCCACTGTATCTTCCCAACCCAGGGATCAAACCTGGGTCTCCTGCACTGCAGGCAGATTTTTTACTGACTGCACTACCAGGGAAGGCCAGACAACAGGGATATGATTTGGCAAATCTGTCTTAAAAGAAATTAGAACAGATAGAGGAGAGATAAATAGACCTGAAGATGAGAGCTAAGAATTAAGTTAATATGAAAAGTAAAAGTAATTAGTTCAATGAATTAGAAGTTACCTACATTCAAAGAAAACTGTTACTGAAGAATTAAATGTATCATTATAGAAGAGACAGAATCCAAAAGTCAATCATTTTTGATACTAACATAGTTGTGCTCTAATTTAGATTGGTTTAAAATCATCTGCTGCAATTCACTATGGTTTAGATAACATATCACATTACCAATAAATTTATAAATCATCAAATGTACAGCATAAAGAGAATCTATCTAATTAAAAATAGAATTAATAAAAAGCAGAGGTATTTTTAAATGTTGTTTCAAAGAAATTGTGACTATTTTATGTTACTGAAAAAGTCATTGGAAGCAGAGGTCATTTGTAAGAGCAATTTGTACCATACTCAGTGAACATGAACAAAAAGAAAGACATTTGATTTGCATGCAGTATAGATCACTGAGTAATTTTAGAGAACTGCTGGTCTCTGGGGCAAAAGGAAAATGAACATTAGAGTCTTGAATAAAAATTCACAGAAATAATCTGAGGACAGTAAATTGCCTATAAACTCTTGCCTAGGAGAAAGCACTCTGAAGTGCTGACTAACATCAAAGAAATGTGTACATATCATGGGTTCTCCATCCAAGAGTCTAAAGTTGAGCTACCTAATCAGTTCCATAACTCTTTCACTTGATGCTAATTACTTTTCACATTAACTTAATTCTTACCTCTCATCTTCAGGTCTTTTCATCTCTCCTCTATCCGTTATAATTCCTTTTAAGACAATTTTGCCAAATCATATCCTTGTTGCATTGTGTTAAATAACTATTCACCATCCAGCTGTTTGACATTAAACGATGTAGTAACTATCTGGACCAATGTTTCTTTAGGTTACTGCCATCCCTAAAACATTATTTGGCAATTCTACAGCTTTTCCATATCATTCTTCATAATGATACTATTTATTTATTTGGCTGTGCTGGGTTTTAGTTGCCACATACACAATCTCAATCTTTGTTATGGCATGCAGGATCCTTAGCTGGGACATGTGGAATCCAGTCACAAAACAGGGATCAAATCCAAGCCCCCTGCATTGGGAGCATGGAGTCTTAGCCACCGGACCACTAGGGAAGTCCCCATGATGATACCCTTTGAGTGGTACAGGATTCTCAAATGTTTATTCCTTTTGCAGTAAACATTTGTCAAATCCTGGTGTTTTGTTGTTCTTCAGTTGCTAAGTCGTGTCCGAATCTGCGACCCCATGGACTGCAGCACACCAGGCTCCTCTGTCCTCCCCTGTCTCCTGGAGTTTGCTCAAATTCACATCCACTGAGTTGGTGACGCTTTCTAACCATCTCATCCTCTGTCGTTTCCTCCTCCTGCCCTCAATCTTTCCCAAGATCAGGGTCTTTTTCAATGAGTCGGCTCTTTTCATCAGGTAGCCAAAGTTTTGGAGCCTCAGCTTCAGCATCAGTCCTTCCAATGAATAGGGTTGGTTTCCTTTATGATTAGATTGGTTGGATCTCCTTGCTGTACAAGGGACTCTCAGGAGTCTGCTCCAGCACCATAGTTTGAAAGCATCAATTCTTTGGCACTCAGCCTTCTTTGTGGTCCAACTCTCACATTCATACATGACTACCAGAAAATCCATAGTTTTGACTATATGGACCTTATTGGCAAAGTGATGTGTCTGCTTTTTAATATGTTAAGTTTATCATAACTTTGCTTCCAAGGAACAAATGTCTTTTAATTTCATGATTGTGGTCACTATCTGCAGTGATTTTGGAGCCCAAGAAAATAAAATCTATCACTGCTTCCACTTTTTCCCTTTCTACTTGCCATGAAATGATGGGGCCAGATGCCATGATCTTAGTTTTTTTTAAGTTGAGTTCCAAGACAGCTTTTTTACTTTCCTCTTTCACCTTCATCAAGAGGCTCTTTAGTTCCTGTTGGTTTTCTGCCATTAGAGTGGTATCATTTGCTTATCTGAGATTGTTGATATTTCTCCAGCAATCTTGATTCCAGCTTGTGATTCATCCAGCCACGCATTTTGCATGAGGTACTCTACACATAAGTTAAGTCAGCAGGGTGACACTATACAGGCTTATCTTACTCTTTTCTCAATTTTGAACCACTCAGTTGTTCCATATCCAGCTCTAACTGTTGCTTCTTGACCTGCATAAAGGTCTCAGGAGTCAGATAAGGTGGTCTGGTACTCCCATCTCTTTAAGAATTTTCCACAGTTTGTTGTGATACACATAGTCAAAGACTTTAGCATAGTCAGTGAAACAGAAACAGATATTTTTCTGGAAGCCCCTTGCTTTCTCCATGACCAGCAAACGTTCAGTGTTTGGAACATAGGCTTGTATTACTGTCATGTTGAATGATTTGCCTTGAAAGCAAACTGTTCATTCTGTCATTTTTGAGGCTGTGCCCAAGTACTGCATTATGGACTCTTTTGTTGATTATGAGGGCTACCCCATTTCTTCTAAGGGATTCTTTCCCAAGGTAGTAGATATAATGGCCATCTGAATTAAATTCTCCCATTCCCGTCCATTTTACTTCACTGATTCCTAAGATGTCGATGTTCACTCTTGCTATCTCCTGCTTGACCACATCCAATTTACCCTGATTCATGAGCCTAACATTCCAGGTTCCTATGCAGTACTGTTCTTTACAGCATCAGACTTTACTTTCACCACCAGACACATCCATAATTAAGAATTGTTTCTGTTTTGGCCCAGCTGCTTCATTCTTTCTGGAGCTATTATTAATTGTCCTTGGCTCTTCCCCAGGAACATATTGGACATCTTCTGAACTGGGGCCTCATTTTCCAGTGTCATATCTTTTTGCCTTTTCATATTGTTCATTGGGTTCTCATGGCAAGAATACTGGAGTGGGTTTCCATTTCCTCCTCCAGTGGACAACATTTTGTCAGGACTCTTCACTGTAACCCATCCATCTTGGGTGGCCCTGCCTCAATGGCTCATAGCCTCGTTGAGCTATACAAGCCTCTTTGCCATGACAAGGCTGTGATCAATGAAGGGGACCTGGTCAGCAAAGGCCTAATATTGATATTATCACAGAAATATTAAATTACTTTTAAATTAATAAATAAATCATATTTATGGAAAATGCAAAAATATGGAGAAAGTATCTTCAATTTTGATATTATTAAATAATTACAAATTTAAAAAATGAGTTAACACTGTTTAAGTATCCCCAATGAATAAACAAAATGCTGTGTTTAGGAGTATTTGAGATTATTATAATAGGCCCAGCATTCTTGCAGAAGCATTTGGTCTTATATTTTAAAGGCACTAAAATATGTGCTAGCCTAATCCACAGATCCCATATCTAGGAATATTTTCTAAGGCAGTATTAACAGGTATGCAAATATATATTTCTAAGAATTTCGTTAAAGTTTTATAGAGTATAAACATGAGATATATATATATATCATGCTTCATTCAAATGATAAAGTGATATGACAAAATGACAATCTGGAAATATATACATTTACTTGTAAGGAAAGATAAGAGTAGCTAATAGCAGTTGGCAAATTATAAGCAATTTCTATAAAAATTCTTATACAAATAAGGGGAAGTGTCTAAAATGTATACATTAAAATATTTGCAGTGGTTTTCTCTGGTAATTGAATTATAGCTGATCCTGTTGTTTTCATTTCTGTTTAACAATATTTTCAGATTTTCTATAGTAACAATGGGTGTTATGATTTTTTGTGCTTAGTCTCTCAGTCATGTCCGACTCTTTTCAAAACCATGGACTGTAGCCTGCCAGGCTCCTCTGTCCATGGGGATTCTCCAGGCAAGAATACTGGAGTGGGTAGCCTTTCCCTTCTCAAGGGGATCTTCCCGACCCAGGCATCAAACCCAGGTCTCCCACATTGCAGGTGGATTCTTTACCATCTGAGCCACCAGAGAAGCCCAAGAATACTGGAGTGGGTATCCTATCTCTTCTCCAGGGGATTTTCCTGTCCCAGGAATTGACCCAGGGTCTCCTGCATTGCAGACGGATTCTTTACCAGCTGAGCCACCAATGACTAGAGAGCCTCAACTGGCCTGAGGTATTTTCTTCAAAGTGGAATTAGGTGTCAAATTTGTAAACAGAAAGCTCCCCACATTAGCAGATGCAAGCTAGTATATATAGAATAGATAAACAAGGTCTTACTGTATAGCACAGGGACCTATATTCAATATCCTGGGATAAACCATGATGAAAAGAATATGAAAAAATGTATGTATATGTATAACTTAATCACTTTGCTGATTTAAATCATTCTAAAATAAAAATTCACTTAAAATGGGAAATTATTACTGGTATATTCATACTTATTCATTATCTGCTCATTAAAGATGATGAGCAAAAATAGATCATGACTCAGCTAAGCTTGAAAAAAAAGTCTGTATATATATACTCTAGACGTGGTATCGTCCCACCTGTGTGACAACCACATCCCTTACTTCTAATATTCATCCTTAAATTCTCTTCTTTCAGGTGGTCCATGTGGAACCATTTGTAGAAACTGCCAGCTGTAATTGGAAGAGTAGGCAGCAGTAAAAGTAGATCAATCCCAAGGAATTATGAGTATTTTGGAGGAATCAGCACGATGAAGAGAAAACATATTTGTAGGGCTGTGAGGGAACACTTCATGGCTGCCATCAGTGCTCTGGGGACTCTTCAAAATATTTCAGTAGGAAGGGGGCCACTGCCACTGAGGGACGTGATAAAGAAAAGCAGTCCAGTCACCTTAGAAATAAGAGTCCTTGATTGATTAGTCCAAATCCATTATCTTTATTAGGTAAAATGAAAGCGCATCTTCTGCATGTTTGTTAGCTTAACCTGTGAAGTAGAGCATATCATTCTTTATTGTTCCATCCACTGAAAGCTAAACGTTTTTCCATCCACTGAAAGCTAGACATTTGCTTGTGATGTTTCTCAACACATTTTGTTTTTCTATGGAGAAATTTATACATAAATGCTGAGCACGCCTTGCTTCTATGTCACAGCACTCTTTGTCCAAGACCATTCCCCTGTGAACTACTGCAATCTATATAGTTAAATTATTCATCAGAAACTATGCAAATTCTACAAGAACTGGAACCATATCCTATCTACCACTTTATATCTAGCACTAGATACAAAAAAGACATTCAATTAATGCTTGTTGAATGCATGAAGAGTGAGTAATGAATGAGCACATGAATTAAACAATAGCAATTGCAAATGAAGTGTTCATAAATGAACAGTCATGAAGAATTATGAAAATTATGAAACACCAGGTGGACTCAATTATATGTGACCATTTAAAGTATGATGGATATGATGCCAGTAAATAACAAGAAGAAATGCTCAACTAAATAATCAGCATTCAGTGATATAAAAATTCTAAGCTACTAAAAATTTTTTTAAATGATAAAATTGTATGTTTACATGCAAATTGACTGTAAAATTGGGGAAAAAATACCCCAATGACTAGGTATAAAATATGATTAATGAAGTCCCTCAGGAGAAAGTACACTTAGTAAACTAACATATTGAAAAGTCTGAAATCTCAATAATCAAGAATAAATAGAATTTTTAAAAAGTAGCATGGCACCATTTTTCACTTACTGAATCAGACATTAAAACCTGTTGACAGCTCATACTTTTCCAGAGCATACTAAAAAATGGTAAAGTCAGTCATACTTTGGCCGTAGCAAGTCAATGAGCACTATTCCTTTTGGAAAACAATTTTGCAATATGTTTCAAGTATTGTAAACATGTTTGCATTCTTTGGTCTCATGTCCCATTTTGTAAAGACTCACCCATTTGAAAATAGCTCACTAGAAATTGCCTGTCTGTATTCACTGCATTTTATCTATAAAAGTGAAAACAGAGCTAAAAATGTCCAAGAATAGGGGAAAAGTTAAGTAATTTTGGAACATCCATTCAAAAGAGTATGAAGGAGCAATTTCAGTGAGAGTTATGGGCATGAAAAAATTATGGATAAGAAAAAAAGTACGTTATATACATAGTATGATTGCAGCTATGTTAAAATATCTGGGAAAAGTGGGATAGAATTATTTTTATTAGAGGAAGAGAGGACACCATTATTTATTTCTTCTTCCACCCTGTAGTCTGTAGTAGAGATTTATGAGTCCCTGAGGCTCTTTCACCTTGATGTGGACGGTGGCACTGAGGGAGAGTCAAGGCTTGAGCTTGAAGTCTGAGGCCCTGGCAGACACAGTGAAGCTGCCCTGGGAGGAATATGTCAGATTACTTGTCTTGGCTTTTATTATTTAAGCCTCAGCTGTTTGAGATTTTCTGTTACTGTTCATTAGTTTTTGTTTTTGCTAAATGCATCTGAATCTAATCCCAACCCATATGTAATAAAAAAAAAAAATCTAGGATTCATTCTATATTTAGCATGAATAAGCAATTTGAAGTTCTAATTAAAATTTTAAACTGGATATTAATATTTCTATTCAGAACATAGACTGCTATACTGCATCACAGAATATCACATATTATTTTTAAAGTGTCCTATTTATCAAGGTGTTTACCAAAATAAGAAATGGTACCCTGCAGTGTTTTGTCATTATTCAGTTTAGTTCAGTCACTCAGTCGTGTCCGACTCTTTGAGACCCCATGAATCACAGCACGCCAGGCCTCTCTGTCCATCACCAACTCCCGGAGTCCACCCAAACTCATGTCCATCGAGTCAGTGATGCCATCCAGCCATCTCATCCTCTGTCATCCCCTTCTCCTCCTGCCCCTAATCTCTCCCAGAATCAGTCTTTTCCAATGAGTCAACTCTTTGCATGAGGTGGCCAAAGTATTGGAGTTTCAGCTTTCGCATCAGTCCTTCCAAAGAACACCCAGGACTGATCTCCTTTAGAATGTACTGGCTGGATCTCCTTGCAGTCCAACAGACTCTCAAGAGTCTTCTATAACACCACAGTTCAAAAGCATCATTAGTAGTCGTTAAATTCCAAAGTTTTGTGAGTAGCTAATCTGACCTGATTCATATTTTTTCTTGCTTCTAGTTCATTCTAACAATGAGAGCAGCCCTCTGTTTTCAGTTTATTTCTCTTTGTTTCAGAACCATCATGTTCCTCTCACGGGAACTGGCTAACTGTTTAGTTTTGGCAGCCACAAAATATGTTCCCAGGACAAACAGCCCATGTACACTGTGAAGTATACACAATTCCCAGCTCAGAATAATGCTACATGCTAACAAGCAGATGCATACAGCTGGCTTTTTAGAAAACTTGGCAAAGTTCACTCTTTGTTCAGCTTTCTTACAACTAATCCTTCTAAGATTTTTCTGAATATTTTACACTGGACTTACTTTATACAAGAACATCTAAACTGAGAAGAAAATTGAATACATACACTTGATACTTATACAATGATTACATTTCAAAGCTTTTTTTTTTTTTTCACTTATGGCATCAAAACCTCAGTGTCATTAATTTTTAGAATTAAATATTGTGGATGCTAATTATAACAAATCAGGTATAATAAGGCATTAAGAAAAGTCAGAAATGTTTATTAAAACAAGTGTTAAGTTGATGAAATAAAAAGCAAAAAGACTTTATTTTGGCAGATCAGCTAGGTCTGTGAACATAAAGAAAAGCAAATTTTGCAAAGTTTCCATTTGACTATACACAAAAAGAATAGTATGCAATTTAAAATATTTTTCTGCACCAATTCTATGCTACATAGTCAAAGAACATAGTTTCTATTTAAGTATTTATAATCCAATTGGTCAGAGCTCAAAGATACAGAGAAAGGAGAGAAAAAAAAAATAAGTATGGAGGAAGAAAGGAAAGAAGGAGGGAGAAAAGAAAATAGACAATACTATGTTTAACAAATATTACAGTTAATTTCTCTAGGAAATCTATGTGAATATCCAGTAAATGGTAAAGAAAACCACATTTTACATCTGTATGTACACATACATGCATCCCAACACACATGTATATATATTTCTTTTGAAGAGCCATATATGTATTCCTCATCATTTTAAGTTACATATATGTATATATATGAGCAACTTAAAAAATAGGCTCAATTCAAAAATGGTCAACGAAAAATTTTTCATTAGGGTAAATGTCAAAAATTGTACACAAAAGTCTGAGTCAATTGATTTTGCATAAGTTTTCCTGATAGACTAGTTGAGAAACTATTCACTAGGAAGATCAATAACTCAGTAGTCACTATTTTTATCAAGCTACAGTTAGGCGTTTTTCAAAACTGCAATCAGGAATATAGTCAGAAAAAAATAATACATTGGATAGTAAATTAAGAGTTAAAAAGTCACAGATTCAGCTCAAATGACCTCTCCCCTAAGCAGCCTATTTTAAAAGCTGACCTGCTTCCCTTGAGCAAACATGGCAGTTGGTCATGCCTCTGATATGACACCCTCTAGCTCTAATTATAATTTTTTTTTAATCTTATATAGGTTATTGACCCAACCTGCATGGTTCCTCTTCCTCCAGTCTTGTTTCTCTCTGATGTATGTGTGTGTGTGTGTGTGTGTGTGTGTGTGTATGTGCTCAGTCTGGACAATAGCCCACCAGGCTCCTCTGTCCATAGAATTTTCCAGGCAAGAATACTGGAGTGGGTAGTCATTTCCTATTCCAGGAGATCTTCCCTACCCAGGCATCAAGCTCACATCTCTTGTGTCTCCTCCATTTCCAGGCAGATTTTTTTTTTTTACCGTTGTGACACCTGGACACTAGATCTCTCTGATCTAGTGGTTCTCAAAATGAGTGTGCAGTGGAATCGACTGAAAGGCACAAAAAACTGTGAATCAGTGAGTCTCCATCTCACTGTTTTGATTCAGTAGCTCTGGGTTGAAGCCCAAGAATTTCCATTTTTGAACAAATTCTTAGGCAGTTCCTATTCTGCTGGTTCTGAGAATATTTGGAGAACCACTGACTGGTCTAATCGCTTCTCTACCAAGGAAACAGAGAGCTTTAAAAACAAACACCCAAGGATGTGTAAACAGTTATCTTAAATATTCTATACTACAAAATGCACTCATTTACATGGCACCTACGTAGTGGGGCCTATTTCTCACCAGTCCCTCCCTTCACATCCAGAAACAGTCATGTTAAACTGTGTTTGGAATTCTCTAATAAGCTTTCTTTCTCTTCAGGGCCTTTATCTCTCTTCTTCCTACCACACTTGTTTCTTTTACATTTTAGGTAACAGATTTTTCTTCTTTCAGGAAGCCTTTCTGCCTTCATTAGAGGTGTGGCTCCTATGTATTCTCTTGAGTGCATGTGAGCTCAGTGGCTCAGTTATGTCCGATTCTTTGCAACCCCATGGACTGTAGCCTACCAGGCTCCTCTCTCTATGGGATTCTCCAGGCAAGAATACTGAAGAGGGTTACCATTTTCTCCTCCATGAGATTTTCCCAATCCAGGGCTCGAACCACCATCTCCAGTGTCTACTGCATTGGCAGGCGGATTCTTTACCACTGAGCCACTTGGGAAGCCCCATTCCCTGAGTACTTAGCTACTATTTTAGTGTGGCGATAATACAATAGCTCTTCACTCAATTAAACAGTCTATAATGGGCAGTGGCAGCATCTCTTTGGTTCACTACTATTTTGCATGGATTAAACATGTGCCAGGTACTCCATAAAGATCTGTGGAATGGGGGAATGATTTAATGAATGAATTAAACAATAGGTCCTGGTTTATGTATTGGGCTTTAAGCTTATGGGATAAGAATTTAGTGCATGGATCTTTGTCTTCCTCTGTGGCATCCAGAATAGTCCCCTGCACATGGTAAGTGCTATATAGCGATGATTTGGCTAAAAGAAGAGATAAATGGATATAGTGATGGGTGAAAGGAAAGGGGGAAGCATGGAAACAAGACAGACAGATACCTAGAAATAGGCATGGTATTTGGAAAGACAAAGTAGGAATCTTCTTATATTAATCAAAACAAACTAGCTCTTTGACATGGATTCAGGGAAGCTAGCCCATATAAGGAAAGTAATGGCAACTATCTGTAATAGAAAATTGAAAAATACCTTTTTTGAGGGGGTGTTCCATCATGTGAAAGTATAGTAATACAAGATGTTAAGTCTTATTAGAAAAGCATTCCTGGAAGATGTATAGGGAGAGATGTTCCCACCAGAAACAGCATTCATATTAATAGAGGAAGTGGCAATATCGCATTACATTTATGTTAAATAAAGAGCCATAACACAAGAATATTCAGACACTGGCTTCAGCTGTGGCTGCCATCTGGTAGGTAACAGTGTGGGAAAAATGAGAGCAGTGACATAGGAAAATAAATCATAGGCCTGGGAACTGGAAAATCGGGGTTCTGCTCGTGATTTTAGCTGCTGAATTGCTACATGAACTTGAATGTGCTGAGTGCTGTGGTTTCCTCATCTATGAAGTGGGGCTGATAAAATTTCCAGTAAGACTATGCATGAATGAACGAATATCTGTCAATTGGGAAAGCCCTCTGGAGGTATAACCTTAGATACTATTTTTTTCCTAGTCTTAGTTTTCCCTGTATTCAAGTATGGATAAACTTCCTGTTATTTTGCAGTTTTATGAAGTCTGTGTTTTATAGAGCTACATTTTTCAAGCTGCTGACTAGAGTGATTATTCTTGCCTTCAGTGAGAAATTCTGCAGATAACAGAAATAATTGGAATGGAGCAGCTGCTAGCATTCCCATTTTTTAAAAAACAATTATGAATGGTTTCATTTTGTGTATTATTTGCTGCTCTTACATTCGCTTTTCTTGCAGCCTCAAACTAAAGGCTTTCTGTTATCAGCCTATAGAGATTAAGAATATAATTAAGAAGCTGCAGAACTTGTAGTTGGCACAACCTCCAGTAAAGATGGCAGAAAAAAACACCATTGAGCAGGAAAGACAGCTTGAACCAGCAATCATCTACAGAAAAGGGATGCAAACATAGGGGGAAAAGAGATCCAGGGAAAAATATTTGACACACAAGAAAGACTGTCCAACCTCTCGGGGGAACTCAGCAACAGAAACAGGCAAATGCAGCTGGTATATAACTTGGGAAGATAAATTTGGGCTTTTCCATATACCTCGAGTAACTGCTATATCGATCGTCTCTGGCTTCATGGCTATTCAGGAGGGTGAGTCTTGCAAAGCATTAACTGTGTACCAGGTAGAACTTTTCAATAGTAGCTTTGTTTACATGATTCCCCTAGCCATGCCTTTTCCTTTCCTTTCCCTAATTCTTCAGCACTTCGGTGGAGACAACTCAAACCTTTCTCAGGTATAAGTATCTACTCCGTCCTCATGTTTATAATAGAACAAGAATCTTATTATGTCAAGATTATCTCATCTCTCCAGCATCATGTGAACTTCTTAAGAACAGAGATCTTACTCTCCTTCCTGTCTGCACTTGCTGGTGCCTCACCCACTGTTTCCCACCACATAGTAGAAGCTATCGCTATATGAATGTCGAGTGGCATCTCAACCTTTGGATAAAAAGGGAGAAATGCATGACTCAGTGCCAGCTGACATCATTAAGTGCTGCTATCATTTCCTTATGTAAGATGAAGAACATTTCCGTTTTATCAGGAGTGTCATCTGTGTTTATGGAAACCTGCATACTGCCTCTTTTAGAATTCATAAGTAGCTGTTCTCTCCTCATATTCCTACAAAGTCAAAGCAATAAAGCATCTTACATCACAGACTTTGCATTAGATTAACTCCATGAGAGCATTTTCCATATAAAGATCAATGTAGAAAAATCCAGGGCAATTACTAATTAAATAGAGAGAAAAATGTTTTCCTGACTCAGAGCCAATAGATCAGGTTCATTGGCAAGATACTCAGCATCTCCCTCCAGCAAAGTGCCCTGGTTTTCAGGGAACTAAGGTTATTGAATTTTTAGAAAGACTTGGGTCCCCTAATTTGAGAGATGAACCTGGGGCAGATGGATGTCCAGTTTTGGATCTCTACAGGGCTATTCTTCTTATAGCAGGCACTCAACAGATCCTTAACAAATAAATATAAAATCTGGAGGATACAGATGTTTTTTGGGGAAAAAATCTGTTTGAGCTTGTGATCTGGGTAATTCCAAATTGAAGCTACCAGATACACTGCAGTCTTCGCCAAGTCACCAACAGCTGTCACTGTGCCAAATGCTGAACTGTAGAAATTATGACATTCATTTATGTAATGATGCCCACTAATAATGCCCTGGTTTTCAAGAACGACTAAATAAGCAACAACACTGGTAACTTTACCAAATTTGCATCCTACCCGATTTGTCAATGTGAAGGGAAACAAATCTATAGACATAAACGGAAGATTTTGTTTTTTCTACATTTTTATATCTTTATCACATCTTCAAAATGCTTTTTGTCCTATGTCCTATGCTATTTGGACCTGATTACTCTCTTTTAAGTAATGATGAGCAGTAGCTTAGATGGATTTTAGACATTTAAACTAATCTTTGTCCAAGTGATTGAACCCACAGCATCTCTGAGTTATGCTCATATAGCTATGACATTAGGGACAGTCTGCTTAGAATCACATCATCTTTTTTGTGATTATATTCTCCAAGCATTAAAACAAACAAAAATCTTTGGTGGATGGTGAAGTGCTGAGGAAACCAGAATTTGGATCATATTTTCTGAATTTTTCACTGGATAAAACAAGTTTTAGGCAGCAGCTGTTTCCTGTTTGTCTCATTGTTTTGGCTTCAGGGCTTCCCTGGTGGCTCAGTGGTAAAGAATCTGCCTACAATGCAGGAGATGCAGGCAACAAGAGTTTGAAACCCGGGTCGGGGAGATCCCCTGGAGAAGGAAAATGGCACCCAACTGCAGTATTCTTGCCTGGAGAATCCCATGGACAGAGGAACCTTGTAGACTCAGTCCATCGAATAGTATAGAGTTGGACATGACCAAAGCTACTGGGCCTGCACGCTGAGGACTATTTATGTCATAGAAATCCTCCCTCAAATCTCTATTCTTATGGCCAAGTCTATGATTAATTTAAATAAGTAAACTGTTTGAATTGGAATTGATGTTTTCCATCCTAAATACATATATACCCACATCCACACATAAATTCTATAATCCTAAACTTTACATTAAAAATTATGCTTTCTTGAAGTAGCAGTTGATCCTTAAAATAAATACCAAATAATCATTTGTGTCAATTCTGATAAATGTTTTCTGACTCAGATTTTTTTCAAGTGAATCTTTCCTTCTGCACTTTTACTGCTAAGCATCTTCTTGTTCTGGCCAAGGAGGGGAAACAAACCTCTGTGAAAACTGTAGATATATAAGTCACAATAAATATACCCTCAAAAAGAAAGAAACTTAAAAAAAAAATCCTTCAGTGTATAATGTATTGACTTTTCTCTAAAAAGAAGGCAAACCTCCAAGAATATCTGTTTTTCAAACACCTTCCCCAGTTTGTACAGTAAACTCAGCACATACATGATATGACAGAGTCTAAAAGAGTATGCTGCCTAATTCCTCACTCTAAAACAATCCTAAAACCCTTGTGAATTTTGATTTAGCTTTCTTTCTCTCTCATGTGGCTAAATTAAAAACAAAATAAGACTCTGCCCTGAAAACCACTTTTTTATAAAATATAATTCCTTTCCTTGTCGCCTCAGTTCCCATTTTCTTAATCTTTGCCAGCACACACACACACACACACACAAGCATGATGGAAATGTAGGGGGACACAAGATAGAAAAAATAAGGAGGATCTGATTTCCTTCTTCAGAGACTGCACAACAGGATACATTAGGGAATTAATTTTAGTCAACTCATGTGACTGTAGCTTTGGGGAAACTGAAGCCTAGGAATAAATCACTTTCCCTAAAAGTAATGTGAAAAGATTCCACCCAGAGACAAAATGCCACTATTAGAATGGCAAAGAGCACAAGGGTGTCTGGACAGAACCTGTCCTGAATCCCTAATGTGCCTGAAAACTCCAAGTGTTGTTCAGCAGCCTGAGTCAGTGGCTATCCTGTAAGAAGGATTAAAGCCTGCATTTGAAGCTTCCAGAATTCACCTTGTAGATGTATCACTGCTGAAAACCTTTTCTCTTTTCCATGCTGTAGTTTTAAAAATAGCTGGCAAACAATAAGTAGTACATCATAAATCAAAGCTACAAGCAGGGCATGAGTTAGAGTCAGACCATTGTGATAAGAATCTCCACAGAAAAAACCCAGTTCATCATTATTCAAACAGATGAATATGATCATTAACATGAGTGCTTAAAAACAAAATTCTCCTGATTTTTTCAATTAGTGCTTCCACTCACAATTAGAGCAATTGTGGGAATAAACATCATACTTCCAGACTCCATTCAGTAGGAAAAGAGGTGGGAACTTTGCATCTCAGTAAACAAAAATTCTTGTCTGTTTAATCTAAACTCTGTCACTTATTGAAGGAAATTAGGAGAAGCAATTTTATTCATGTCTTTCTACCCCAAAATATAAGAACACACACTGTGGGCAGAGTGTCACTCCAAGGTGAAATACTACCAATTTAGAGAATTAGGAAATGCTTATTCTATTTTTTAATTTTTTTTTCATCTTTTTTGTCTATACCGCGTGGCATGTGGGATCTGATTTAAAACGTAGTAGTAGCAAAATCCGCATCATCTCCCAAATCTATTGAAAAACTGCCACATGTCAGTTTCAGGTGTAGTTCGTATCAAGAGCCATCAGAACTCTTGGGACAGCCAGGGGGTCGGCACCAGTGATTTCAGCAACCCTTGGCCTCTGGAAGAAGATGGTCACAGCATTGAAGGCGGCAGGTCATGTAGGGTAAGAAAGAGAAGCCCTCTGGGGACTCCATTTCTGTCTGTACACTCCAGTCACCTCTGAAGAGGAACTAATGGAGCCTCCCATTATTAGTCCTGAGATAGAAACACAATGCTACTCCAAACCAGAAGTCAGAAAATTCTGCAAAGGACCAGTGAGTTTAGGCTTTGCAGCCCACATGATTGATGTCACAGCTCTTCACCTCTTCCATCAGTGATACATAAAGCAATGAAAGCACTGTGATCCAATATAATTTTGTTTAGAAGAGCAGGTGGCATGCTAGATTTAGCCTGTGGATTTTGGTTTGCTGATGCCTGTTCTAGATTGTCTGGTCTGGAACATATTTCTCAGTGCTACTGAAGAAGATTCTTGATGCATTGTCTCCATGTATCATAAAGAACAGAAGAGTGGAGATTCTACAGAACAAATAATGGGGCCAATGAAAGCCTGGATGCATACAGAGATCAGAAAGCAGAGACACAGAGAGCTACAGCACCTTACAGCCATTTCCAAGCTTTTGAACTGAGAATAAGAACAGTCTGTAATGATTAATATGGTCTTTAAAGCAAGAAGCTGTCATATTAGACCACATGTAACAGCATGGGATGTACGGTAGACTCTACGCTGTCTCATACCCATTCCCTTAACTTCACTGTTTGAAGTTTATCAACAGTTTAGACTCAGAAAGAGAGGCAAATCAAAATGCATTATCCATTATTTTTATTCCATTGTGTGTGAGTTATAGTAAAATACAGGTCTTATTAGAATATTTCTATTTGGCCATTCTTACGTTGTTATTTCTTTTTAAATTCTGAGTTAAATATCCCTGTCAGATATTGTTAAATGCACTTCTTCAATAAGCCATATCCTACCCAGAAAAGGCTTCCCTGGTGGCTCAGACAGTAAATAGTCTGCCGGCAATGCAGGAGACCCAGGTTCGATCCCTGGGACAGGAAGAGCCCCTGGAGAGGAGAAGGAAATGGCAACCCACTTCAGTATTCTTCCCTGGAAAATCCCATGGATGGAGGAGCCTGGTGGGTTACAATCCATGGGGTCACAAAGAGTTGGACACGACTAAGCAACCAACACTTTAATACAGAAAAGATTTTGAAATCCAAAATTGAGAAGCATGTTTTAAATTGTTCACTAATGTTTGTTTCCTTTTATTTAGCTCATAATTCACAATCCACCACTATAACTACCTTAATGAAAGCATCTTTATTTACCCATCTTTCTAATACATTCATTTTTAGAAAACCCTATAGGAATTAAATCCAACTAATCTGCTTAGTCTATAGCTACACATATTAAGAATGAGACTTGGCTAGAGAAATTTTTGCATTTTAACTCTACTCCCTCCAAATTTAAGAGCAGAATTTCAAAAAAACAAAACTAAGACCATCCACATGCTCAGTGCTCTCTAAAACAATAAATTTTTTACCTTTGCTGTTTGATAGATTAGGAAACCTATGAAACCAACATATAAGTCTATATACAAGATTAGACCAAGAGCTTAGGCAGTACCTAGAAGGAGATAGATTTGTGGATGAACACATATTTGAGTAATGCTGAAGTATGCAAGCTGCCTTTTAAAAAAATCTCTGTATAAACTCTGTTCTTCTTCCAGGGAAATGTGTGAATTACTAGAGAAGCAGCTGTAGTTTTAAGGACTGTGCCCAGCAACTGGGCTTAATACAAGCATAAAAAATAAACCACATCATCTTGTAATGGAAGCAATTTGATAGTTTTAATTTCATACATGAGCAATATATTGACCACATTACTTGAGGAATATTGCTGTGGGTATAGTTGTTCTTTTTATAAGATTGCATTTGCAATTAAGCAGTCTCTTGTATCCTGCTTTTCTTCTTGCTTCCTGCTCCTTCATTTTTCTAATGCAGTCCATCGGGTAGAGAAAAGCAGAGTTCTGAGTTTCTACTTTACAGTTATGCTAAGATCCATCAAGGGCTTCCCAGATGGCTAGTGGTAAAGAATCTGTCTGCCAAGCAGGAGACCGAGGTTTCATCCCTGGGTCAGGAAGATTCCCTAGAGTAGGGAATGGCAACCCACTTCAGTATTCTTGCCAGGAGAATCCCATGAACACAGGCGCCTGGCAGGCTACAGTCTGTAGGGTGGCAAAGAGTTTAACACGACTGAAGTGACTTAGCATGCAAGATAATTGGAAGTTCACTCAGCATAGCCTCTTGTGATTACAAGCAGGGGCTCTGGAGCTAGGCTGCTTGTGTTTGAATTCTGGCTCTGGCACTTTTTCTGTGACCTTAGTCAAGTTAGTTTTTCTTCTTTGGCCTCAAATTTCTCTAATAATAGGGCTTCTTTCTTAACATGTTATCAAGATTAAATGACCCAATATTTATAAATTTCTTAGAACAGTAAGTAGTATGTACCACTTCCTGCGTGTGTGCTAAGTCACTTCAGTCGTGTCCAACTCTTTGTGACCCCATGTACTGTAGCCTTCCAGGCTCCTCTGTTCATGGGATTCTCCAGGCAAGGATACTGCAGTGGGTTGCCATGCTCACCTCTGGAGGATCTTCCCAACCCAGGCATCAAACCTATTTCTCTTATGTCTCCTGCATTGGCAGGCAGGTTATTTAACACTAGCGCCCCCTAGGCAGCCTAGGTACCTCTTCAGTGTTTGTTAAATAAAGCACTTTTTTTTTTAGCAGTACAAAGTGCAGGCTACTGTGAATATTATACAGTATAATATATATATATACATATAATACAGTATAATATAAATATATATATATTATACAGTATAATATAACCCCTTATACAAAAGGTAGACAAGAAGATAAGATTCAGTCAAAGTGTGTTAGTTGCTCAGTCATGTCTGACTCTCTGCAAACCCATGGACTGTAGCTTGCCAAGCTCCTCTGTCCATGGAATTCTCCAAGCAAGAATACTGGAATGGGTCACCATTTCCTTCTCCAGGGGAACTTCCTGACCCAGAGATCGAACCCAGGTCTCCTGCATTACAGGCAGATTCTTTATCATCTGAGCCACCAGGGAAACCCAAATTTCAGTCAAGGTCCTGCCCAAATTAGGATCAGTTATAAACAATAAACATTCCTTATCCTTGAATCCTAGATTAGTACCTTGTAGATAGTAGGTGATCAATGGATATTTGTTGCATGGGTGAGCATGATCTCAAGGCTTGGATTTGGGCCAAGTATCTACCATTCAGTCTGAAACCAAAATGATGTATGATTATTCAGATAAAGTAATTGAAATGCTTTGCATCTAGGAGCAAAGTCCTGTAGACAGATGGTAGGACTGGATGATGAGAATCTGTGCTCTGTTCTTGTGTCACAGGAAATTACCACAAACCCAGAAAGGCCCAGGAGTAGGAATAGATGAGAATTAAAGCTGGAAACAAGACAGAACAAAATGAAGACTAGTGTTTGATGTGTTGTAGTCAGCAACTGACACAAAATATTAGTAATACACTCTTGGCATTTATAGGGACTTGAAAGATCACTTAAGTGTGTTTCTCCTTGTTCTTCAGGTAATGTTTATATATTCAAAAAAGCAGATATGCTTCCTTGTTTTGATTCTTTCCAAGTATGGGAAAAATTCTTTCCCAAACATTCTTTGTTGTCAGATCATTTGAATGAGTAAGATATTATTTATTTAAAAATGCTAAACTCTAACTCTGCCCATATTTTCACATCATAGTAACTCAACAAAAGGATGCTAATTTTTCTTTCTCTGTAGCCTAGTATTATCTCAGTAGCCACGTATATAAGTTTTTCAGTTTTTCCCAGCTATCTATGTTAAGACTAAGTGCACTGTTTAAAAAGAGACACTGATGTATAGAACAGTCTTATGGACTCTGTGGGAGAGGGAGAGGGTGGGAAGATTTGGGAGAATGGCATTGAAACATGTAAAATATCATGTATGAAATGAGTTGCCAGTCCAGGTTCGATGCACGATACTGGATGCTTGGGGCTGGTGCACTGGGACGACCCAGAGGGATGGAATGGGGAGGGAGGAGGGAGGAGGGTTCAGGATAGGGAACATATGTAAACCTGTGGCGGATTCATTTTGATATTTGGCAAATCTAATACAGTTATGTAAAGTTTAAAAATAAAATAAAATTTAAAAAAAAAAAAAAAGGAAAAAAAAAAAAAATTTCAAGAAGTCAAATTGCAGCTTATACAGTGAACAAGTTTCTAAATATATCAATATTTAGCATTGAAATGGATTGTTTCATAAGGACATGGGGTTTCCAGTCATTGAATGTATTCAGAAGATGAAAGGTAAAATTTGAGGATAACTCAGAAATATTTATATATCAAATAGTGTAATAAATGACAAATGAAACCTCTACCTCTGAGAGTCTGAATCTGAAAGTTTGTTCAGCCAAATAATTATCAAGGATTTAGTAAAGAAACAGCCTCTTGACTCTCTGCTGATATGTTCTAGTGGGAAGGGAGGTTAAATACACAGCAAATAGCTTCATTTGCTTTCATTATCAATCCCTTGTTATCTGTAGCTGCCATGATTGTACTGGCCCCAAAAGACAGGATATAGAATGAGACTGAATTTCTGACAATCTGAAAGTCATGAGATATTTATTTCTTCAGAGGAAAAGAGGAAGTGCAACGATTATTTTACTCCCTTTATTATAACTATAGCCATTTAAATTATGATTTTAGTCTAAATAGGATCATTCCACAAAAGACATCAAACATTCCCATCTCTACTTCATTTAGAATATTTCCCTGATGACCATTTGTTTCAAGGATATTGTACTATTTTAAATAACAGCACTATTGTCTGAATTGTGTGTAATATTTTGAGCTAAGAGAATGGACTGAGATAAATCTTTCATTAAGATGTAAAAGTTAGGTTTATGATTATGTATAAGACAATTACTTCTGAAAGTTATCTTCATCAAAACCCATTCATTGGGTGAAAATAACTTTTTCTAAAAGCAAAATAAACAAAAAATACATATATGCTCATTATCTACACCCTGAAATTACAACATTCAATAGCAACATAGTAACATTATTAAAATGCAGTCATGAATATAGTTTTATCAGAATTTCTAATAAAAAAATTCTTTTTGATTGCTTTTTTTTTAATTCATGTAATAAGACAGACACATGGCAATGTATCTTCTGCAATGATTTTCACCATCCATGAAAACTCATGGTGTACATTTCCTGATGGGTAAAATGTTTTTTACTTTAGTATTTCCTCCTCCTTCTATCTCCTACCTGAAATTCTTATACCAAATTCTTCATCTTTAGGGTTACTACACATCAGAGAGGTCATCCTTCATAAAGTTCATGTGTAGGTTTGGAGTTTGAAGCTTGTTGTAATAACAATCATGGAGTGTAGAACAAGAAAGAAATCAAAGCAGAATAAGAAGGCTATATAACTTACTGACTTTGCCATTTCTTGAATAACCAGAATATCATAATTCCTTTTTAAATGATAACTCTGATTCTGTGAGTTCTAGGAGAACCTGATTTTGATTCCATTATCATTCACGGTATGTTCAGAACAACACTGCTCTACTTGGGAAAACTGTTCCTCCCTGACTAATTAAGTGACCCAGGTGGAGGTTGCCAGGCAGTTTCACTCCTACTTCCATCTGACCACAACCAAAGGACCACACTATCTTACCCTAGAGATTGTATAGGGTGTGGTTAGATGATTCAGGTTCTGTTCATCTAAATTTATTGCAGGATTTTATGAACTAGGAGCTATGTCTTCAAGATTAGATCTGAGATCAGAACTGGGAGCTGTGAATTATACTGAGCAGAGAAGGGCTTCAGTTAAGAGGTTCTTGACTGTAATCTAAAGGAACAAAATAAACTCAAATTCTTATATATGAGGTAACAAATGGGAGGCAACATCAGTGGGAAGGGCACAGTAAAAACCTTCAAATATTCTCTGCTCAATCAAAGCAATAAGAACACTGGCAAAAAAGTTTTTTGAATCAACTTTTTTAGAACTGTGGAAATTAACCAAAATCTTGCAACAATCTGGGGAGTGTTTACTTGGGAAAAATGCCTGGATTTCAGGAACAGCAGAGAGCCTTGTGGTATTCTAGTCTGCCCTGTTCCCAGTTCCCTTTCCCAAATTTGATGGTAGCCTTAAAAACCAACAATCCCACTATCATGGTGATAACTAGCAATCTAGCAGCCACTGAAAGGGGTGGGATGGAGCTAGAGTGCCTTCAAAGGCCTATTCCCAGATAACTCTCATTATTTGATTTATCTGGAAGTTCCCTGGAAAATCCCATCCCAAATATTGTCTTTATTTAATCAGAATCAGAGTTCATCTAGTGTGAACAGTGTTTTTTCCTGGGTGCATTTGATGAAGATAATCAGCAGCATTTGTTCTAATGTGGCAGAACAATTGGGACAAACGACAAGCTGATGGAGAAACTTAAAAGAAAAAGCTGGAGAATTAATGTGTATAGGAAGGCCTAGAAATAGATGGGGAAACAGTGGAAACAGTGTCAGACTTTATTTTTTGGGGCTCCAAAATCACTACAGATGGTGATTGCAGCCATGAAATTAAAAGACACTTACTCCTTGGAAGGAAAGTTATGACCAACCTAGACAGCATATTAAAAAGCAGAGACATTGCTTTGCCAACAAAGGTCTGTCTAGTCAAGGCTATGGTTTTTCCAGTGGTCATGTATGGATGTGAGAGTTGGACTGTGAAGAAAGCTGAGCGCCAAAGAACTGATGCTTTTGAACTGTGGTGTTGGAGAAGACTCTAGAGAGTCCCTTGGACTGCAAGGAGATCCAACCAGTCCATCCTAAAGAAGACCAGTCCTGGGTGTTCACTGGAAGGACTGATGCTGAAGCTGAAACTCCAATACTTTGGCCACCTCATGCAAAGAGTTGACTCATTGGAAAAGACCCTGATGCTGGGAGGGATTGGGGGCAGGAGGAGAAGGGGATGACAGAGAATGAGATGGCTGGATGTCATCACCGACTCTATGGACATGAGTTTGAGTGAACTCCGGGAGTTGGTGATGGACAGGGAGGCCTGGTGTGCTGCAATTCATGGGGTCGCAAAGAGTCAGACACGACTGAGCAACTGAACTGAAATGAAATGTAGAAATGAACACTGTGTACACGCTCAGTCGTTCAATTGTGTCTGACTCTGCGACTCCATGGGCTGTCACTCACCAGGCTCCTCTGTCCACGGGATTTTTCAGGCAAGAATGCTGAAGTGGGTTACCACCTCCTCCTCCAGGGGATCTTCCTGACCCAGGAATCAAACCTATATCTCCTGCATTGGCAGGTGGAGTCTTTACCACTGAGTCACCTGGGAAGAGCTTTTAAAAGCTCCAACATGTTCCTGGGAATTAGAAGTCTGTGTGTGTGCCTAAGTCTGCGTGCATGCCTGGAGAAGATAAAGAAGGCTCTGACTGACTTTGAGGTTCTATGTGAGCAGGAAATAAAGGTTAAGGCAAAATTATAAACTGCCTGTCTGTATGTTGAGGTCATACCACCACATGCATACAGAGCCACTCAGCAAAATGGGAGATATACTGACTTGAGTAACTTAAGGCAATCTCTCTCTAATCATTACCTGACCATTAAATTAAACATTCAAAAATTCTGGAGACTAAGTGCAACAAAGAATGTCAATATTAAAGAGTTAGTTCAGGAAAGTCACTGAACAAAGAAAACAACAACAACAAGCAGCCACAACAGCAATCTCTGCGGATGGGAGGGAATCTAATTCTAGAGTTGCAACATTGTATTATGTAAAATATCCAAATTGCAAAGAAAAATCATGACATGGGGAAAAACCGAGTATGGACTTTATAAAAGAAAAATAAATGACAAGTCAATAGAAACTGTACCTAAGGAAACCAAGACATTGGCTCTACTGAGCGAAGATTTTAAGTCGTAATTTTAACCATGCTTAATGAACCAAGGAAAACTATGTCTAAAAAACTACAGAAAATATAGGAAGACTATCTCATCAAATAGAAAATATCAACAGAAATCTCAAAGATAGGTCCATTGAGATTATGTAGTGTGAGTGTCATGGTACACTTGGGTTGCTGTTTAAAACAATAGGGCTTCCCTCATAGCTCCACTGATAAAGAATCTGCCTGCAATGCAGGACCCCGGTTCGATTCCTGGGTTGGGAAGATCTGCTGGAGAAGGAGTAGGCTACCCTAGTTTTCTTGGGCTTCTCTTGTGGCTCAGCTGGTAAATGATCTGCTTGCAATGCAGGAGACCTGGGTTCGATCCCTGGACTGGTAAGATCCCCTGGAGAAGGGAAAGGCTACCTACTCCAGTATTCTAACCTGGAAAATTCCATGGACTGTGTAGTCCAGGGGTCACAAAGAGTCAGACACAACTGAGTGACTTTCACTTTCACTTTAAAACAGCAACAACAACATATATTGACTAGCTTATAAACAACAAAAATTTATTTTGCACAGTGCTGGAGGCTGAAAGTCTAAGAAGAAGGTGCCAGCTTGGTGAAGACCTTATTCTAGTTTCAGACTTCTCGTTGTATCCTCACAGGGCAGAAGGGGCCTGACGGATTTGTGGAGGTGCTTTTGTAAGAGTACTAATCCCATTCACTCTGATAGACAGAGTGCCTGATGAACTATGGATGGAGGTCATGACATTGTATAGGAGACAGGGAGCAAGACCATCCCCAAGAAAAATAAATGCAAAATGGCAAAATGGCTGTCTGAGGAGGCCTTACAATTAGCTGTGAAAAGAAGAGAAGCAAAAAACAAAGGAGAAAAGGAAAGATATACCCATTTGAATGCAGAGTTCCAAAGAATAGCAAGGAGAGATAAGAAAGCCTTCCTCAATGATCAGTGCAAAGAAACAGAGGAAAACAATAGAATGGGAAAGACTAGAGATTTCTTCAAGACAATTAGAGGAACCAATGAAACACATCATGCAACGATGGGCTCAATAAAGGACAGGAATGGTATGGACCTAATTATGGACCTAACAGAAGCAGAAGATATTAAGAAGAGGTGGCAAGAATACACAGAAGAACTATGCAAAAAAGATCTCCACGAACCAGATAACCATGATGGTATGATCACTCACCTAGAGCCAGATACCTTGGGAATGTGAAGTCAAGTGGGCCTTAGGAAGCATCATTACGAACAAAGCTAGTGGAGGTGATGGAATTCCAGTGGAGCTATTTCAAATCCTAAAAGATAATGCTGTGAAAATGCTGCACTCAATATGTCAGCAAATTTGGAAAACTCAGCAGTGGCCACAGGACTGGAAAAGGTCAGTTTTCATTCCAATCCCAAAGAAAGGCAATGCCAAAGAATGCTCAAACTACCACACAATTGCACTCATCTTACACACTAGCAAAGTACTGCTCAAAATTCTCCAAGCCAGGCTTCAACAGTACGTGAACCGTGAATTTCCAGATGTTCAAACTGGATTTAGAAAAGGCAGAGGAACCAGAGACCAAATAGCCAACATCCGCTGCATCATGGAAAAAGCAAGAGAGTTCCAGAAAAACATCTATTTCTGCTTTATTGACTATGCCAAAGCCTTTGACTGTGTGGATCACAACAAACTGTGGAAAATTCTGAAAGAGATGGGAATACCAGACCACCTGACTGCCTCTTGAGAAATCTGTATGCAGGTCAAGAAGCAACAGTCAGAACTGGACATGGAACAACAGACTGGTTCCAAATAGGAAAAGGAGTACGTCAAGGCTGTATATTGTCACTCTGTTTATTTAACTTATATGCAGAGTACATCATGAGAAACACTGGGCTGGATGAAACACAAGCTGAAATCAAGATTGCTGGGAGAAATATCAATAACCTCAGATATGCAGATGACACCACCCTTATGGAAGAAAGTGAAGAAGAACTAAAGAGCTTCTTGATGAAAGTGAAAGAGGAGAGTGAAAAAGTTGGCTTAAAAGTCAACATTCAGTAAACTAAGATCATGGCATCTGGTCCCATCACTTCATGGCAAATAGATAGGGAAACAGTGGGAACAGTGGCTGACTTTATTTTGTTGGGCTCCAAAATCACTTCAGATAGTGACTGCAGCCATGAAATTAAAAGACACTTACTCCTCGGAAGGAAAGTTATGACCAACCTAGGCAGCACAGTAAAATGCAGACACATTACTTTGCCAGCAAAGGCCTGTCTAGTCAAGGCTATGGTTTTTCTAATAATCATGAATGGATGTGAGAGTTGGACTATAAAGAAAGCTGAGCACTGATGAATTAATGCTTTTGAACTGTGGTGTTGGAAAAGACTTTAGAGAGTCCCTTGAACTGCAAGGAGATCCAACCAGTCTATCCTAAAGGAGATCAGTCCTGGGTGTTCATTGGAAGGACTGATGTAAGCTGAAACTCCAATACTTTGGCCACCTGATGTGAAGAACTGACTCATTTGAAAAGACCCTGATGCTGGGAAAGATTGAAGGAGGGAGGAGAAGGGGACGACAGAAGATGAGATGGTTGGATAGCATCACCAACTCAATGGACATGAGCTTGAGTAAACTCCGGGAGTTGGTGATGATTAGGGAGGCCTGGTGTGCTGCAGTCCATGGGGTCACAAAGATTGCACACGACTGAGCAACTGAACTGAACTGAACTGAATCCCATTCATTGGGTCTCTATTCTCATGGCCTAGGCACCTCCCAAAGACCTCAGCTGCTAATATGATCACACTGGACTTTAGGATGTAAGCATGAATTTTGAAGATGTACAAACATTTATCCATAGCACAGAGAAACAACATAATCAAAACTGTACACTAGAAAAATATATTTAACAAAATAGAATGTAGTGAAGGAAAAATATGTGATTAAAAAACATATATAAACTAATAGCAAAATGGCACATATAAACTCTATCTTATCAGTAATGACATGACATGTAAATATATTAAAATCTCTAATCAAAAGTCAGACATTGCAGAATAAAGTAAAAAATATTGCTTAATTATATACTGTCTATGAGAGATGCATTATCAATTCAAATAAACAAATAGGTGGGCTTCCCGAGTGGCGATAGTGTTCAAGAATCTGCCTGCAAATGCAGGAGACACAAGATGTGGTTTCGTTCCCTGGGACAGAAAGATCCCCTGGAGGAGGGCATGGTAACCTATTCCAGTAGTCTTGCTTGGGAAATCCCATAGCAGAGGAGTCTGGCGGGCTACAGTCCAGGGGGATTGCAAAGAGTCAGATACGACTGAGTGAATTATTCAAATAGGTATGAAAATAAAAGGACAGAAAAAGATACCATATAAACGGTAACTAAACGAGAGATGGAGTGGCTATACTAATCTCAGACAAAACAAACTTCATGATAAATTGTTATTAGAGGCAAAGATTGGTGTTTTATAACAATAAAATAGTCTGTCCATCAAAAAGACAGAACTATAATAAATACAAACACACCTGACAAGAGAGGCCCAAAAAGCATGAAAACAAAAGCTGACAGAATTGAGCAGAGAAACAGACAGTTCAGCAATAGCAGTTGGAAACATCAATACTGCATACTTTCATAATTGATAGAATACCTAGACAGAAAGATAGCAAAGAAAGAAGAGATTTTAACAACACAATAAGCCAGCTAGGCCTACATAGCCATGTCCAGAACAGTCTACCCAACAACAGCAGAATACCTGCTTTTCTCAAGTGCACATGGAACATTTACAAACCATCTATCTGATGTGGGACTATTCTCATACTTGACTATTCATATAACACAATAATAAAAATACAAATAAACCAATAAAGAATGTGCAAAGGGTTAGAACCGACATCTCTCCAAAGAGGTATAATAGTCAGTAAGCATATGAAAAAAAGCTCTACATCACTATTTGCAAAGCAATGCAATCAAACCCAAACCACAGTGAGATACCATTTCACACCCAGATGGGGGAGCCTGGTGGGCTGCTGTCTCTGGCGTTGCACAGAGTCGGACTTGACTAAAGCGACTTAGCAGCAGCATCAGCAGCAGGAACCAAAATAAAAAAGATGGACAGAAACAGATGTTAGTGAGATGTGAAGAAATTAGAACTCTCAGGTATTGCCAATGGGAATATAAAATAGTGTAGCAGATTTGGAAAACACAGGAGATTCCTTAACCTAAGCATGGAGTTGCTATGTGATCCAGCAATTTGACTTCTTGATATGCACTCAAAAGAAACGAAAACATTTCTACTTAAAAGCTGCTACAAAGATATCCATAGCAATAGTATACTTTGGCCACCTGACACAGAGAACCGACTCATTGGAAAAGATCCTGATACTGGGAAAGACTGAGGGCAGGAGGAGAAAGGGGTGACAGAGAATGAGATGGTTGGATGGCATCACTGACTCAATGGATATGAGTTTGAGCAAACTCTGGGAGATAGTGAAGGACAGGGAAGCCTGGCCTGCCGCAGTCTATGGGGTTGCAGAGTCAGACATGACTTAGTGACTGAAAAACAACAGAAAGAAAAAACTCAAATGTTAATCAATTAATGAATGGATAAGCAAAAGGACATATGTTGTTTAGTTATAAAAAGAAATGAAGTATTAGTGAATGTGGCAACATGGATGTAAACACTATCCTAGTTGAAGATACCAGATACAAAAGAGCTCATGTTATATGATTCCATTTATATGAAAGTTCCAGAACAGACAAATCCATAGAGACAGAAAGTACACTAGTGATTTCCAGGACCTGAAGAAATTAGGGAAATGGTGAATGACTGCTAAATTATAAACGATGTCTTTTCAAGCGATCTAACGTTCTGAGATTATCAATGGTAATCATGAACAACTTTCTGAGTATACTAAAAAGCTTCAAATTGTACAGGTAAATAGGTGTACATTTTTTGGTCATGTGGATTGTATCTCAATTTAAAAAAGGAAAAACAATCTTAAACATAAAAGGTCAATAATAAAAGAGGCTAATAGCACAGTCTAAGGCTCCCAATATTGTCAAGTACATAAATTTGAACCTGGGGAAGAGTTAGCATCTCTAGAACCACATAGATTGTCAAGAAAATTTGGAAGAAGGTGACATGCTCGTGAAAACAAGGCTCTAAGAGACTGAACAGGACTTGCAGTTAGAAATAGAGAAAGGGACCTCAGGAGGAAATCTGAGACCAACACTGGGTTCACCTATTGCATTCTTTTTCATGGCTTAGTTACCAGAGCCAATTAAATTTCCTTTTTTCCACTTAAGCTATTGGGTTGGATTTCTGTCACTTGCTAGTAAAACTCTGGAATAATAGCTGTGTTTAAAGAAAAACACTACTCAAAATGACTTAAACCATTATAACACTAAAAATAGGAGTATATTACATGGTGATGAGTGACAGTGAAGATACAAGAGGATTGTATTTCAATACCATTGGCCAGAAAGTTGCTAATGGATAATTTAAGCTCAAATCTTTAATATGATGATTCTGAAATGTGAATAAAATATCTTGATAAGATCAAAGCTCAAAATGTTCAGGAAACATATGATTGTGAATTATCAAGCCTGATTGTTATAAGCAACCTGTGCTTGAATAATCTCTATGTTTTAATGCCATGAGCAAGCTCTTATATTACTGCTATGGAATTATTTTCTAGGTCACAGAATAAAGTAGCTCAAACAATGGATTTCTTTCCACATATAAATATGTCTTATATTTCAGTTTTTTGAGAAATGAAAACTATTTCCCACTATTCCTTTCTTTACTAAATTATTTTGCTTAGCAGAATTTTAAAAAATCTTCAGATATTTTTGCTGTTAGTAAAATCAATTAATCTAGTGAAATAATGCTAGTAATTTTCATTATGTTTCCTCAGAGTGTACTTAAGGGGTCATTGTTACCAAATTCACTATTTTAGTATGTATTAAATGTACCCAAGGAATGAAATGATAAATTATTTACTTATAGAATAATCCCTTTTTTATTATTAAAGAATAAAATAATTGAATTTTATGCCCCAACCCTCCAGGAGGAATCCATAATATCCTAAATTAGCTTGATTAATTTTCTAGTAATAAATGGGTATCTGATAACTTCCTGTCCCCAAACAAATAACAAATGAAATACAAGAAATGACTGAACTATCTTAGTTGATAAAAGAAAATGCACAACACACACAAATACTAACCCGATTCTAAATGATATCTAGTATAAGCAACCACTGATAAGTGAACAGATTAACGCACAGATACACACAGACACACAAAACAGAAGCAGATCTGTAAATCAAGTATACTTCAATAAAAACATTTTTTAAAAAAGCTGTGTTGGTAAAATTTTAATGAATTATGGAAGTTCTATAAAAGAAGATGATCTTCCAAAATCATCTGGATTAACTGAAGACCAAAGCATAACTTCTTATAAAGATATATATGTGAGTGTTTGAAAGACAAAGCCATAAAGAGATAGAGATGAAGAGAAAAGATAGATAAAAGATTACAGTTATCCCTCCCTATCTGCAGCTTCTGCTTTCTTGGATTTAACCAACCATTCTGGATGGAAAATATTTGGAAAAAAATTCCAGCAAATTCTGAACAGCAAAACTTGAATTTAATGTGTGCTGGCAGCTGTTTATATAGCATTAACATTGTATTTACAACTATTTACATAGTATTTCCATAATTTAGGTATTATAGATAAACCTAGAGATGACTTAACATACACAGGAGGACATGTGTAGGTTACATATAAACATTGCCATTTTATATAAAAGACTTGAGCATCCATGAATTTTGGCCCTGGGACCAATTCTCCACAGATACCAAGGGCAAGTGTATTTTGAGAAATACGATTTTCACCCTGGAAGTTCCTAATAACAATGTGACAATACTTGCTTGACTAACAGTACAAAAAAATCCTTTACTTTTTGTAGGCAGAATATACTGCAATTTGGGGTAAATACACTTTTATTTTTTAAAGCACATTTCAACAATTCTTCCTGAAGTAAAGTCACAGAGAAAATGCAACAATTTATCCAATATACGTGTAGGAATTGCTGTGTGCCATATAAAGTAATTTATTGATATAGCAGGAGTTCTGTTTCTATGTAATCTATGTCTATTGACCAATTCATACTGATTATTTAGCCTTTGGACAATTTTTATAAAATTGATGGCCCAGTCTTCTGGTCAGTTAGATTCAGTCTTTAACACATAGAATATTTCTATATAGCTGGATTTTTGTCAGGAAATAGGTTTAATTTTTATATTGTGTATATTTTGGTTCCTCTACAAGCCTGCTTATCCAGGATTTCCCCTAGTTAGGCTGGATTCTGTGTGGTAGGTCCATGATAAATCTAATGCAGAATTAAAAAAAAAAAAAATGAACAGCTTCTGTAGCATAGAAAGAATTGCTTTACATGTTATTAAGAAGAGAGCTGAATGCTAAGATGGCCCCCGTCCCAACCTAATGGATGAAACAACTTTATCTATTGGCTATTATCACTGGGCAGGATTCTCAATACCTATGGGCTGCCAACTCCTAAACTATGAGCATGTCTCCCTAAGAAATGGAGGGTGGCCTTTCAGAGCCATTGCCAATCAATTATTTGTATCCTCATTTCATACAAACTTTGCACTACTTGTTTGCTAGTTCAGTGATAAACTGAAATGACATACTACTGAGGCCAGCCAGAATTAACAGTCTTGCCAGTCTTCAAATCCAATCCAGCAATCTGTGGTCTAACTCAGCTCATTTGTCAGTCCACAAAGTAAGCAGGATTGATTAAAATCATTTTGTGATCACACCGCATTTGTCACAGTTCAAATAAGTAATCACAGCCTATATTAAGGATAATTTTTATCATATAAATCTAAATATATACTTTAATGGAACAAATGATAAAAGACATATAGGGAAACAAAAATGTCCATCTAAGAAGTCTTCAGCATGCTAGATGCATGAACGAGTGAAAAACAATTCAGCAGCTTTAATGTCAACAAAATGATTTAATGAATGACAACAAAAGAAGGTCAATATTCTCAATTTTGCCCCTATGATTCAATAAGCATGAAAATAATCATAGAAAATATTTCTCAGCTTCCTGAGATAAACAACTGCCTACCTAATGCATAAGAGATAGAGATGGCTAATGACTCCTACTATGTGGATGTTATACATAGGTATAGGAAGATTCTCTGGATCCTCCCACTCCAGTATTCTTACCTGAGAAATACCATGGACTGAAGGAACCTGGTGGCCTACAGTCCATAGGGTCGCAAAGAGTAGGACATAACTTAGCGACTAAACAATAGGCTATTTATACATCAGTTCAGTTCAGTTCAGTCGCTCAGTCGTGTCTGACTTTTTGCGACCCCATGAATTTACACATAGATATAGGATATTTATAGGGTTTCCCAGGTGGTACTAGTGGTAAAGAACCAGCCTGCCAATGCAGGAGAGATGTGAGATGCAGGTTCAATCCTTGGGTCGGGAAGTTCCCTTGGAGGAGGGCATAACAATTCACTCCAGTATTCTTGCCTGGAGAATCCCATGGACAGAGGAGCCTGGTGAGCGAAAATCCATGGGGTAGCAAAGAGTTGGACACACCTGAGTGAATTTCACTTCACATACGATATTTATACATAAGTGCCTAGAGTAAGCCACAAAACAAATCTTAGGTATCCCCCTGAACTGTTAATTTTAATCAAGTAGTTGGTAATAAGTTAAATATTTTAACTCCTCTAATATGCTATATATATAATATTTTCTCATCAAAATCAGCATAGGTATATGTGAAGTAGAAGATAAAATTTATTTGAATTTTGGAGATAAAAAAAGAAATGCCAAAATTCAAAGAAATGCCAGATGTTCAGGGAGCAGTTTGCCTATACTTCACAATATCTACTCCCTGTGACATTAGAGATGCAACAGTGAAATGTTTGAGAAGCATTGATACAGGATTTTAAAAGTATTATTAAAGAATAATTAGTAAATACCTCTGTTACTAATTAGAGACCAGACAAGAATGCATCACATTTAATAAATAGCACATAGTAGATTCGATTGGTGTCCCACCCAGATGTTCTTTACCTCACAGTAACCACCCCGCTCAGTTCTTATAATTATTGGTTGCTGCTAAGTCGTGTCCAACTCTTCAGACCGTATGGACTATAACCCGCCAGGCTCCTGTCCATCGGATTCTCCAGGCAAGAGTATTGGATGGAGTTGCCATTTCCTTGCTAAGGGATCTTCCTGACTCAGGATCCAATCCATGTCTCCTGCATTGCAAGCAGATTTTTTAGCTGAGCAACCAGGGAAGCTTTTATTGGTTGCTAGTAGCTCAGAGATGGTCCCTATTGTGGTCAACTGCTCTTAACCAACCAAATCCATCTTATCTGTACTGCTACAATAGCTCCCAGGCAATGGCTAAAGGCTAAGGAAGGGCCATCTCTAAGGTGGGATTCCTGTTCCAGAACTGCCTCTGAAGGGGTCATACTGGACTGGGTAGCCTATCCCTCCCTTCTCCAGTGGATTTTCCCAACTCAGGAATCGAACCTTGTTCTCCTGCATTGCAGGTATATTCTTTACCGGCTGAGCTACCAGAAAAGCCCGAAGCTAGATTACAGCCAAGACCAAATCCATGCCATTTCCTTCTACCCTCAATCTCTGTCTCCTGAGAAGATTCCCTCAGTGAGTCGCTTGCACAAGAATCCTGTTCAAGCTGTGCTTCTAAAGAACCAATCACAGGCATCGTGTTTCTGCTTGTCTCCACACGGCCTCTCCTAATAACAGTGTGAGATGCCTAAACTTTCCAGTTTGTCCTAACTGTGCCCAGCCAGTGGCTTCTGGGCTTTTGCTTTTCTCCTGGTTACATCTTTGTGAACCCTTCCCTCAAGGAAATTGCCTGGATTTTTATAGTTTCTTTATCACTCCATCTATGACTTGGTTTTTCCGTTCTCTTTGGATTGGGATTCATGGCTTCCCTGGTGGCTCAAATGGTAAAGATCTGCCTGCAGTGCAGGAGACCTGGGTTCTATCCCTGGGTTGGGAAGATCCCCTGGAGAAGTGAATGGAAGTCCACTCCAGTATTCTTGCCTGGAGAATCCCATGGACAGAGGAGCCTGGCAGCCTAGAGTCCTTGGGGTGGCAGAGAATCGGACATGACTGAGGGACTAACACTTTCATTTTGCATTAGGATTGGGAGGAACTTTATCCTCATGAGTCTGGAAGGGAACTTCAAAGATAGCTTTGAGCAGAAGAGTGTATAATATATGGAAAATCAACCCACTTCAATTTTTTTTAAATTATTAGTTCTTTTATCTTACATCCAATTAAAATATGCACTTCTTTACTTTATACCCATTTCATGGTTTTGGACCTGGTCTTTTGTGGATGTAAAGAATAGCTCCTTAAATACTTCATAAACAAAGACGGCTCACATAATGTAAGATGGTCAAAAATGACCCATTAGATCGTGTTTAGGTCATTTTGCCCAGAGCCAGTTCTTTAAAAGCCATTTCACCAGACAATGTTCCAAATAACCAGTTTACCTAAATATTTGTATCTTTAACTATTTTGTTTTAATTCAATGGAAGTTCTCATTTGGTTTTCAAAAGAGGCCAAGGGGCTGAAACAAATAGGATATTTCTTATATTATTATAATAAGGCAAAATGCAAAACAGTCAAATGAAATTAAATGCTTAAAAGAGGCAAGTAAATTCTGCAAGTTGATCATCCCAAGGATTTTATTTTGCTTCTGGGAAGTTGTTGTCTGCTTGGCTTGCATCTGTTAAATATCTAGGCTATATATACTTAATTTTTTTCATGCCCCCATATTTTAGAACAGAATTCCATTCATTTATGTTCATTTAAATGTCCTTAGTGTTGTGGGAGTTAGTCTATCCTCAAATAGGTTCAGTTTCCTATAATTCATGTCACTTATTAATATAAAAATCACTTCCAACTTAAATTGTAGTTCAGTTCAATTCAGTCTCTCAATCCTGTCTGACTCTTTGGGACCCCGTGGACTGCAGCAAGCCAGGCTTCCCTGTCCATCACCAACTCCTGGCGCTTGCTCAAACTCATGTCCATTGAGTCGGTGATGCCATCCAACCATCTCATCTTCTGTCATCCCATTCTCCTCCTGCCTTCAATCTTTCCCAGCATAAGGGTCTATTCCAATGAGTCAGTTTTTCACATCAGGTTGCCAAAGTATTGGAGCTTCAGTTTCAGCATCAGTTCTTTGAAAGAATATTCAGAATTGACTGGTTGGATCTCCTTGCAGTCCAAGGGACTCTCAAGAGTCTTCTCCAACACCACAGTTCAAAAGCATCAATTCTTCGGCACTCAGCTTTCTTCACAGTCCAACTCTCACATCCATACATGACCACTGGAAAAACCATAGCTTTGACTAGACAGACGTTTGTTGGCAAAGTAATGTCTCTGCTTTTTAATATGCTGTCTAGGTTTGTCATAGATTTTCTTCCAAGGAGTAAGTGTCATTTAATTTCATGGCTGCAGTCACCATCTGAAGTGATTTTGGAGCCCAAGAAAATATAAAGTCACAGTTTCCATTGTTTCCCCATCTATTTGCCATGAAGTGATGGGACCAGATGCCATGATCTTAGTTTCCTGAATGTTGACTTTCAAGCCAACTTTTTCACTCTCCTCTTTCACTTTCATCAAGAGGCTCTTCAGTTCCTCTTCACTTTCTGCCATAAGGGTGGTGTCATCTGCATATCTGAGGTTATTGATATTTCTCCCAGGAATCTTGATTCCAGCTTATGCTTCATCCAGCCTAGCATTTCACATGATGTACTCTGCATATAAGTTAAATAAGCAGGGTGACAATATACAGCCTTGATATACTTCTTTTGCAATTTGGAACCAGTCCATTGTTCCATGTCCAGTTTTAATTGTTGCTTATTGACCTGCACACAGATTTCTCAGGAGGCACGTAAGGTGCTCTGGTATTCCCATCTCTTTCAGAATTTTCCATACTTTGTTGTGATCCACACAGTCAACACAGATTCACACAGGGGGCTTCCCCGTGGCTCAGTTGGTAAACAATCTGCCTGCAATGTGGGAGACATGGATTCAGTCCCTGAGTTGAGAAGATTTCCTGGAGAAGGGAAAGGCTACACTCCAGTATTCTGGCCTGGAGAATTCCATGGACTATATAGTTCATGGGGTCACAAAGAGTTGGACATGACTGAGTGACTTTCATTCACACAGTCAAAGGCTTTGGTGTAGTCAATGAAGCAGAAGTAGATGTTTTTCTGGAACTCTCTTGCTTTTCCTATGATCCAAAGGATGCTGGCAATTCGATTTCTGGTTCCTCTGTCTTTTCTACATCCAGCTTAAACATCTGGAATTTCAAGGTTCATGTACTGCTGAAGCCTGGCTTAGAGAATTTTGAGCATTACTTTGCTAGCATGTGAGATGGGTGAATTGTGTGATAGTTTGAGCATTCTTTGGCATTGCCATTCTTTCAGATTGGAATGAAAACTGACCTTTTCCAGTCCTGTGGCCACTCTTGAGTTTTCCAAATTTGCTGACATATTGAGTATGTCAATATGTCAAATTGTCAATATGTCAATCCTAAAAGCATCATCTTTTAGGATTTGAAATAGCTCAACTGGAATTCTATCACCTCCACTAACTTTGTTCACAGTGATGCTTCCTAAGGCCCACTTGACATCAGACTCCAGGATGTATGGCTCTAGGTGAGTGGTCATACCATTATGGTTATCTGGGTCATTATGATCTTTTTTGTATAGTTCTTGTGTGTATTGTTGCTACCTCTTCTTAATATCTTCTGCTTCTGTTAGATCCATACCATTTCTGTCCTTTATTATGCCCATCTTTGCATGAAATGTTCCCTTGGTATCTCTAATTTTCTTGAAGAGATATCTAGTCTTTCCCATTCTATTGTTTTCCTCTATTTCTTTGCATTGATCACTGAGGAAGGCTTTCTTATCTCTCCTTGCTCTTCTTTGTAACTGCATTCAGGTGGATATATATTTCCTTTTCTCCTTTGCCTTTAGCTTGTCTCCTCAGCTATTTGTAAGACCTCCTCAGACCACCATTTTGCCTTTGTGCATTTCTATTTCTTGGGGATGGTCTTGATCACTGCTTTCTGTACAATGTCACAAACCTCTGTCCATAGTTCTTCAGGCACTCTGTCTATTAGATCTAATCCCTAGAATCTATCTGTCCCTTCTCCTGTATAATTGTAAGGGATTTGATTTAGGTCATACCTGAATGGTTTAGTGGTTTTCTCAACTTTCTTCAATTTAAGTCTGAATTTTGCAATAAGAAGTTCATTATCTGAGCCACAGTCAGCTCCCAGTCTTGTTTTTGTTGATTGCATAGAGCTTCTTCATCTTGGCTGCAAAATATTATAATCAATCTGATTTCAATATTGACCATCTGATGATGTCCATGTGTAGTGTCATCTCTTGTGTTGTTGGAAGAGGGTGTTTGCTATGACTAGTGCATTCTCTTGGCAAAGCTCCGTTAGCCTTTGCCCTGCTTCATTTTGTACTCCAAGGCCAAACTTGCCTGTTACTCCAGGTTTCTCTTGACTTCCTACTTTTGCATTTGTGTCCCCTATGATGAAAGGGACATCTTTTTTTGGTGTTAGTTCTAGAAGGTCTTGTAGGTCTTCATAGAACCGTTCAACTTCAGCTTCTTCAGCGTTACTGGTTGGGGCATAGACTTGGATTACTGTGATATTGAATGGTTTGCCATGGAAATGAACAGAGAGCATTCTGTCATTTTTGAGATTTCACCCAAATACTGCATTTCAGACTCTTTTGTTGACTATGAGGGCTACTCCACTTCTTTTAAGGGATTCTTGCCCACAGTAGTAAATATAATGGTCACCTGAATTAAATTCAGCCATTCCAGCCCATTTTAGCTCACTGATCCCTAAAATATCAGTGTTCACTCTTGCCATCTCCTGTTTGACCACTTCCAATCTTGATTCATGGACCTAACATTCTAGGTTCCTATGCAATATTGTTCTTTACAGCATCGGACTTTACTTCCAACACCAGTCACATCCACAGCTGGTCACTGTTTCCACTTTGGCTCCATCTCCTCATTCTTTCTGGAGTTATTTCTCTACTCTTCTCCAGTAACATATTGGGCACCTACCATCCTGGGGAGTTCATATTTCAGTGTCATATCTTTTTTTTTTCCTTTTCATACTGTTTATAAATTGTAGTAGTATATTCTATAAATGACTACTTGAGAAGTCCAAGATAAAGATTTTGTTTTCACCTTTAGGATTTTCTTTCTTTCTTTTTTTTTTTTTTTGAGTTGTGAGTGGCACTCAACCATTGATGGTGGAAATTAAAAGTACTATCAACAGTCTTGAAAGCAGCTTGGAAGCACATATCAAAGATTTTTAAAATGACCTTTCTCTTTGAAACACGAAGTCAGTTTTTAAAGAAATAATCAGATATATTAGAAATACTCTGGCTGGTCCATCTCCTGTGCCTTTCTTTCTGTGTGTCTCCTTTACTCTCACTGGGCTACCACACTCACCACACTTCTGACACCAGATGTGTGGAGGTTTTCCCCACAACGAGAAGTTCTCTGACACCAGCTGGGTGTCCTACAACTTCGGTTCTATCTCCATCTACCTGGAGATAGTGTCAGATCCTATAAGTTAAAGGATCAGTCCTATAAGACTCCTGCCACCTTTTGTTTGATGCTGATCTTAAATAGTAAGTTTGCAGGGTAACCACAGCTTCCATTTACCTGACTACAAATCAGAGGTCCCAACCACTTCCTCTTTCTTTGGATTTGATTAATTTGCTAGAGCACCTCACAGAACTCAGGGAAACACTTATGTTTACCAGTTTCTCAAAGGATTTGATAAAGTATACAGATGAACAGCCAGATGAAAAGATGCATAGAGCACACAGGGTGAGGACTGGGAGGGTCCCAAATACCGGAGCTTCTGTCCTTGTGGAGTTGGGGTGTGTCACCCTCCTGGTATGTAGATGTGTTTACCAGCTTGGCAGCACTTTAAACCCCATACTATTGGGAATTTTATGGAAGCTTCATCACATAGGCATAATAAATCATTAGCTCCATTTTTAGCCCTCCTCCCTTCTCAAGAGAATGGGTGGGAAGTGTTAAAAACTCTAAGCTTCTAATCATGGCTTGGGAAACCCCAATTGCTCAGCAGGTAAAGAATCTGCTTGCAATGCAGGAGATGTGGGTTCAGTCCCTGGGTCAGGAAGATGCCCTGGAGGAGGGTCTTGCAACCCACTCCAGTATTCTTGCCTGGAGAATCCCAAGGGCAGAGGATACTGGAGGGCTACAGTGCACGGGGTCACAAAGAGTCAGACATGACAGAGCGACTAAGCATGCATGCACTCATGCAATCATGGCTTGGTATTTCTGGCCACCAGTTTCCATCCAATAGCTCACTTCATTAGGAGTCACTTCATTAGAATAAAAGACACTCTTGTTATCCAGGAAATTGGAAGATTTCAGAAGCCCTGTGTCAGGAATTGGGGTCAAAGATCAAATATTAAAAGTACAGTTATCACCTAGGGAATTAGAGGGGTTTTTGAAGCACTGTGCTAGAAACCAGGAGCAGAAAAGATACATTTTCTTTAATCTCACATCAGACATGAGGACAAAATTAATTTCTGAGATATTAATTGCAGCATTTTTTATTGAAAATTTAAATGAAGAGGACAGAACTACGACTAGTTTTGGAAATGAATTGACACAGAATCCAAAACTTTTTGTTAAGAATTCAACCTTTCTTTGCCTCTTGATTCTGTTCTTTATTTTTTATATGGTGGTCCCTAGGACAGTATTTCTGTGTCTACCATTTATTAACCCAAAATATTAATATGTCCCCCCTTGAACAATTTTGTGTCCAGAAAGCAGAGATTTCTGATTAGTTTATAAGCTTATAACAGTTTATAACAATATGTTTATAGTTTATAACAATAAGCTCTACCTCTGGCCCTTAGAGTAGAAGCAACCCCACTCAGATTGTGAGTTGTAAGTAAAGGAAAATTAATATAAGTAAAAGGAAATTTATCATAGGAAGAGAGAATGTTTTCTAGGTGACAGAAACTAAGGATACCCCCTCAATGATGATTTGAAAATGTGATAAATTGCTATGTATATATTAAAAGTCATGTTGTTAAAGCATATTTGGTTATATAAGAAAATGCTTAAGGTAAAATGTCACATTAAAAAAGTGGAGGAATAGCAAGTGTGAACATCTGAGGCAGAATCAATTTTGACCTGTGAAAAATGAAGAATTATATAAGCTCAAGCATAATAAAGAAGAGGAAAAAAATCTTTGTAAACAAGACTAGAGAAATAAGCAGAGTCCAGATCATCAAGCATCTTATTGACCGTAGCATTGATTTTAGTCTTTTTCCCAAGTTCAAAGACATCATAGAATATTTTAGCCAGAAGTTTTCATGACACAAATATCTTTAAAGAACAATGTAACCAGGATACAGAAAATGGATTAGAGAAGGGCAAGTGTAGAAGCAGGAACTAACAGGATTTCCCTGGGAAAATCAACACTCCTGTATCTGTTTGGTTCTGTATTTAATCCACATCCAGTGATCTCATCATCCATTTATTACCTATGTTTTGCCATTTGGCACTCCACCACACACACGCCAATTCCAGGAGGGCAGGGATACCCACACTTTACCCCTCTTTTTGGATCTAAGCTATACCAGGAAACACTTCCTTATAAAGTCTTTCTGTGTGTGAGCTTCAAGACAACGTTCAAGATTTCAAAGACTTTATAACAGTTCTTTAAGTTGTATTAAAACATTGTATTTAAAATGTTAAATACAATATGTTTATCTTTTTTCTATTAGCAAATATTAAATAACAAAATTATTCCATCTTACTAAGCAGAAAGAAGTTCTCTTTGGACCCTAAACTATATTCTGTAATTTTTGAGAAATTACTGAACCCAGAGGGTATTAATGAGAATACCATCATGATTAGTTTAAAAATAATAGCATCCATGTAAAACTAACTTGAATTATACTGTTATCCCTGGTGTTTTCTGTGATTTGTTAGATTTTTACAGACAATCTAAAATTGCTAAAAGATAAATAAAACAGTTTAGAACAATTTTGTGCTCTAGGCTTTTTTAAATTGGTTCTCATAATGTTTATGTTGTTTTCCTGATATTTAAGCATATATGTTCAGTTAATTTTTATTAGTTCTATATACATGTAAATTTGGAATAAAAAATTTTGAGTTTCTTCTAACCAAAAGGCCTCAGCACTTAATATTTAGCAAAATCCTTTGAGGTAGATAGTAGTGTTCCTATTTGAAAAACAAAAATATAGAAGATGAGAAAATTTCTCCAAGTTATCTAGTGAGTTGGGGAATTTAAAAGAATTTATTTTTCCATAGTAGTAGATAGAAACAGCGAAGCCTTGTTAGTTATAGAAAGTCTTCACTGACCTGGAATAATATAATTTGCTAGTACTACTCCCTGGAAAGATGAATTTGGAGTACATTAAAAACACACATGTATATACAATATATGGCATATAGTTTTTTGAAACATGACTCTTATGGAACTACTTTAAGGAAACCCCCTTGGGGCTGATCTCAAGTACATGGTCTTCAAAAAAAGCTGAGACTATGGGGATGAAGTACATATTGGCAAATTGGCATCATTTGTCTTTGGATAGAATTTCAGCCAAAGGAGACTCAAGACTATGTTGACATGGCCAAGTATCATTTAATGCCACTTCTGGGCATTTCAAAAATTTCATGGAAAATACAGTTCTCAGGTTTCTTATTTAATAACATGAGCAGTTGCCAGTGATGGGAAAATGCCAAACCTATTTCAAGTTTGAGGTTACCAGATCTAATTCACTCAAAACCAAATCTTATCTCCTAAAAACAGTTGCTACTGAAGACTTATGGAAGAGTATTACTTACAAACACATTTATGCCTACAGAAATAATGCAAAAAACTTACTTCAATTTCTGTATTGTCTCATTTATGCAATCAAATTTAGTTTAAATGGGTTTTGATTCCTCAGCAAAAATATGATATGTATTATAGAAAAAGGAATGGTGGATTTTCCCATGAGACCCTAGAAAACTCAGGTTTTAACTTAAAAAGCACACATAATTAATTTAATCCATTCAATATATACTGAAAAGTAGTTTATTTAATGAACTACTTTTGAATGAAATGTTAAAGTTGAATGAAGTTATTTAAGTTGACTACCTAGTAAAGCGCTGCAGTTCTAATGTAGTCAACACACGCCTTTTAAATACTCACCTCCTACTTTGAGTACTCAACTAAAGAGATGATATTATAAACTATGTTGTCATAGTTTGTCACCAATCTAATGGTGAATTTGATTAGATTTGGGTTTGATCTGTTATAGTAAGATTGAATAGCTGGTTGTGTATATGGATGTGATATTTTTCTCATAAAAGGACAATGAATCTCATTTATTCCTCAAAGTGCTCCAAACCAGGAAAAAACCTCATTGGCAGTTTCCAACGAGCCTCTGAGGAAGCAATGTGATGACATCCATCTCCACCTAGCATTCAACTTACTTTATTATTTTCCATTTTTGTTTTATTTCCCCTTTCTTCTCCCTTTTCTTCTGGCTTTCAAAGGTCTTATGTTTTGTTTTGTCTTCACATTTTAGCTGCACTGCACAGAATGTGAGATCTTAGTTCCCTGACCAGAGATCTAACCTATGTTCCCCTGCAGTGGAAGCAAGGAGTCTTAACCATTGGACCACCAGGGAAGGCCCTCAGAGGTCTTTTGATTGTTTGTTTTCTTTGTTTACCTTTTTTCCTCCTCTATATGTTATGACTTCTGGAGAATCTTGGATTAGCATAATTTAGTGCTTTCCATAAAGTACTGTGCACAGCATGGACTGACTAAAATCATAGAGTCATTCAACAAGCAAAGTCTATAGTTGTTATGTTTGATTTCCTCAATGTTTCCAGAAGCTGCCAATCATGGGTGGGGCCCATAATTCTCATGTTTTCTGTCTTTTGTCATTCCTCAGAGTTTCTCAAAACTAATGCTACTTAACAGAGCTTTCAGACTAAATTTCAGAACAGACCTCTTCAGAGCTGACTGACAGGAGCAAAAGTTAACAAGGAGAAAGCAACAGACAATAAAGCTAATGGCACGACTCTTGTTTCTCTCTCCTTTTTGCTCTTCATGGTGCACACACGCTCCCTTCACCTTCTGTGCCGAGGTGGCTGCAAATTTTCCCTAGCCTCATCCAAAAATGGCATCTGGTTCCATCACTTCATGGCAAATGGATGGGGAAACAATGGAAACAGTGACAGACTTTATTTTCTTGGGTTCCAAAAGCTCTTCAGATGGTGACTGCAGCCATGAAATTGGAAGACTTGCTCCTTGAAAGAAAAAACTATGACAAATCTAGACAGCATATTAAAAAGCAGAGACATTACTTTGCCAACAAAGGTCTGTCTAGTCAAAGCTATGATTTTTCCAGTAGTCATGTATGGATGTGAGAGTTGAACCATAAAGGAAGCTGAGCACCAAAGAATTGATGCTTTTGAGCTGTGGTGTTGGAGAAGACTGTTGAGAGTCACTAGGACTATAAGGAGATCAAATCAGTCCATCCTAAAGGAAATCAGTCCTGAATGATCATTGGAAGGATGATGCTGAAGCTGAAACTCCAAAAATTTGGTCACCTGATGTAAAGAACTGACTCATTTTAAAAGACCCTGATGCTCCGGGAGTTGGTGATGAACAGGGAAGCCAGGCATGCTGCAGTCCATGGGGTTGCAAAGAGTCAGACGTGACTGAGCAACTGAAATGAACCGAACTGAACTGATAAGAGTCTACTGCTCTAAGCACCTTAGAGATGGTCTTTCCCTCTATTATTTTCCTCTGTTTCTTTGCATTGGTCACTGAGGAAGGCTTTCTTATCTCTCCTTGCTATTCTTCAGGAACTCTGCATTCAGATGGGCATATCTTTCCTTTTCTCCTTTGCCTTAGCTTCTCTTCTTTTCTCAGCTATTTTTAAGGAGGAGAGTTCTGATAAAAACATGGTCCACTGAAGAAGGGAATGGCAAACCACTTCAGTATTCTTGCCTTGAGAACCCCATGAACAGTATGAAAAGGCAAAAAGATAGGACACTGAAAGATGAACTCCCCAGGTCAGTAGATGCCAAATATGCTACTGGAGATCAGTGGAGAAATAACTCCAGAAAGAATGAAGAGACAGAACCAAAGCAAAAACAACGCTCAGTTGTGGATTTGACTGGTGATGGAAGTAAAGTCCAATGCTGTAAAGAGCAAAATTGCATAGGAACCTGGAATGTCAGGTCCATGAATCAGGGCACATTGGAAGTGGTCAACCAGGAGATGGCAAGAGTGAACATTGACATTTTAGGAATCAATGAACTAAAATGGACTGGAATGGGTTAATTTAACTCAGATGACCATTATATCTAATGGTCAAGAATCCCTTAGAAGAAATGGAGTAGCCATCATAGTAAACAAAAGAGTCCAAAATGCAGTATTTGGATGCAGTCTCAAAAATGACAGGATGATCTCTGCAAACCATTCAACATCACAATAATCCAAGTCTATGCCCTGACCAGTAATGCTGAAGAAGCTGAAGTTGAATGGTTCTATGAAGACCTACAGACCTTCTAGAACTAACACCAGAGAAAGATGTCCTTTTCATTGTAGGGGACTGGAATGCAAAAGTAGGAAGTCAAGAGATACCTGGAGTAACAGGCAAATTACTCCTTTTGACAAAAAGAGTTTTGCCAAGAGAATGCACTGGTCATAGCAAACACTCTCTTCCAACAACACAAGAGAAGACTCTACACATGGACATCACCAGATGGTCAATACCGAAATCAGATTGATTATATTCTTTGCAACCAAAGATGGAGTGGCTCTATACACTCAGCAAAAACAAGACTGGGACTTGACTGTGGCTCAGATCATGAACTCCTTATTGCCAAATTCAGACTTAAATTGAAGAAAGTAGGGAAAACCACTAGACCATTCAGGTATGACCTAAATCAAATCCCTTACGATTATACAGTGGAAGTGACAAATAGGTTCAATGGATTAGATCTGATAGACAGAGTGCCTGAAGAACTAGATGAAGGTTCATGACATTGTACAAGAGACAGTGATCAAAACCATCCCCAAGAAATAAAAATGCACAAAGGCAAGATTGTTGTCTGAGGAGGCCTTACAAATAGCTGAGAAAAGACTCTTATCGGCTTTTAAAATTAAACCATTTGTCTTCCCAGAGTCTCAGTTTCCTCAACTGTAAAAGGAGGATAATAGTTCTGAAGATTAAAAGAAATAATTTTTATTAAAGGCCCCGAGAAAACACACATAGAAACTGTTGTTATTTGGCAAATGTTTAAATGACTTCACACACACAGAGCACAGTGTTCGCCTTACTAGCAAATAGAATAGTAGAAATGAATCAAACCACTCCTCTATACAAATACTGTCCTCACTCTAGTGGAAGAGACGGTATATGACATTCCTCAGTGCACTATAGTGGTGTATACACAGACACATGATAGAAATACCTCTTACAAAGGTTCCACAAGCTGCTATGGGAACCGAGGCTTGGAGAGAGTGTTATTTCTTGGGCTCCTGGGAAATTTCATAAAGGAACTAATTTTCTATCTGAGCCTTAGAAGGGAAGGAGGTATAGAGTGGAACATTTATTGACATAATAACAATTACCACCAGCACTCCAGTAACATCAAGATGACGAGAGTCAGCTGGAAGACTGGCTTGAGACAGCCAACATGCTGTCTCTATTATTTTCAGGATAAAGAGCCAAGGCTAGTATATGGGAAAAAGACAGCTGAAAAAAGAAGTATCCACTCATAGTAAATATACACATGGCATTGTTAAAGGATTGAACCATTTTGATAGAGTTGGTAGAAATTAGGTTGCCAAACTAAAAGAATATTCTTACAGCAATTATCTGCCATATTTAGTCACACCATTAAGTCATACAGTAGAATAATTAAATAAAAATGTTGAATAGGTGTATGTGTGGTTTTATAGTCATGTGTTTATAATGAATCTATTTCCAGTCCCTGCTCTGTGTCCACAGACATACCTTAGGCTACTATGTCCTAACCGCCAACTGAATAAATTTGCTTAAAATCGCTTTAATTACTTAAGCTGATTTTCCAACTTAGTGTGTATAAAGTAATTTCCTTTTCCTTCATGCTAAACTTTTCTCCAGGCAGTTTTCTAAGAAGCAACCTTTTTTTCCCCCTGATTCTCAGAAAGTCCTGTGCTGGCTTACACATCCCTCCTAACAGTCCTTGAAGTTCAGACAATTTGAATTCCTCATGTGGAGGAAATATTTCAGAGTGAAAAGTGATCTGCCTCTAAACAAACCAAGCTGCACGGGCAAGGAGGAAGCACAGAGGGGAGGCCGGGTGACAGAAAAGTTGTGCTCTAGGATGCTGTTCTTGGCCTATTGATTCCAGAATGAGCCTGTGTACACTTATGCTTACTATTGTCTTAGGTCCGTGTGGCTATCATGTATCTGTGCTGCTGCTGCTCCTGCTAAGTCGCTTCAGTCGTGTCCGACTCTGTGCGACCCCATGGACCGCAGCCTACCAGGCTTCTCCGTCCATGGGATTCTCCAGGCAAGAACACTGGAGTGGGTTGTCATTTCCTTCTCCAATGCATGAAAGTGGAAAGTGAAAGTGAAGTCACTCAGTCATGTCCAGCTCTTAGCGACCCCATGGACTGCAGCCTACCAGGCTCCTCCATCCATGGAATTTTCCAGGCAACAGTACTGGAGTGGGTTGCCATTGCCTTCTCCGATGTATCTGTGCAGAAGACATCAACAGACAAATGCATGGGTCATGCTCAGTTGTTAAGTCGTGTCCGACTTTGCAACCCCATGGATGGTAGCCCCGCCAGGCTCCTCTGTCCATGGGATTTCCCAAGCAAGAATACTGGAGTGGCTTGCTGTTTCCTTCTCCAGGGAAACTTCTTGACCCCGGAACTGAACCCGAGTCTCCTGCTTGGCAGGCAGATTCTTTACCACTGAGCCACCAGGGAAACCCCATGCATGCATTCAGCAGGCCAAATTTGACATCAAAAAAGACTATCCTGAACCAGTTAACACCTTTGCTTGAGGGGAAAGGAAATGCTGCAATCTAAACTTACACCATTGTCCCTGCTGGGGTGGGGGTGCATACATGGAATAAACATCTAGGTGCATGCAAACCTTTCTTCTTCCCTTTGTGATATTGGTCAAATAATATAAAATGTTCACATCTCAGTGTTCTTATGTCATTATGGGATGATATTTACACCAGCCTAATAGGGCTGTTGTGAATACAAAATGTATCCAAACCACTTAGCACTGCTGCTGCTGCTGCTGCTAAGTCGCTTCAGTCATGTCTGACTCTGTGTGACCCCATAGACAGCAGCCCACCCAGGCTCCTCTGTCCCTGGGATTCTCCAGGCAACAGTACTGAAGTGGGTTGCCATTGCCTTCTCCAATGCATGAAAGTGAAAAGTGAACGTGAAGTCATTCAGTTGTGCCCGACTCTTAGCGACCCCATGGACTGCAGCCTACCAGGCTCCTCCGTCCATGGGATTTTCCAGGCAAGAGTACTGGAATGGGATGCTATTGCCTTCTCCGACCACTTAGCACAGCTCCTGATAAAATATAAATCAACGGGCATCATAAAGATTAATTACTCAATTGAAGTTTCCTTTTAATGACAGTGCATAAAGGCAGGACCTAAATGTCAGAAAGATAGGATAACAGATATAATTTGGGGGAAGTTATTTGATGAATGATATTATGGGGGAGATATCCACTCATGCTACTATTGAAGTGGAAAGTATATATCAGTAATTTACCCACAAGTCAATATCACAACATTGCAATGAGCACTGGGGTGCACGAATCGTTTCGAACCATGTTTTTCTCCAAGTCAATTATCTTTAATTTTGCTTTTCTCACTACAAAAATCATTTACATTTTTACTGCTATAAATAAATCTATTTGCAAAGCCTTTGTAAAGTAAATTCCAGGGAAATAAGAACATCTCTAGGTGTGAGCAAAAGAAAGCCAATAACTTTCTTTTTGAGAAAATAGCAGTCTTCCAATTTCTTTTTTTTTTAATTTTTATATCGGCACATAGTTAACTAACAATGTCATTAATTTCAGATGTACAGCAAAGTGATTCTGTTATACATATCCATGTAACTATTCTTTTTCAATTTTTTTGCCCATTTAGGTTATTACAGAATATTGAGCAGCATTCCCTGTGTTATACAGTAGGTCCTTATTGGTTATCTATTTTAAATGTAGCAGTGTGTACTTGTCAATACCAAACTTCCAGTCTATCCCTAACAAGTTCATTTGTATCATTTTTCTTAGATTCTGCATATAAGTGATATCATATGATATTTGTCTTTCTCTATCTGACTTACTTCACTTAGTATGATCATCTTCAGTCCCATCTATGTTGCTGCAAATGGTATTATTTCATTTTTTTAATTGCTTAGTAATATTTCTTTGTGTCTATGTACCGTATCTTCTTTATCTGTCAATGGACATTTAGGTTGCTTCCATATCCTCCTGGTATTGTAAACAACATTGCAATGAGCACTGGGGCGCACGAATTGTTTCGAACCATGTTTTGCTCCAGATATATGCTCAGCAGTGGGATTGCTGGATCATATTGTAGTTCTATTTTCTGTTTCTCAAGTAACTTCCATATTGTTCTCCACAGTGGCCGTATCAGTTTACATTCCCACCAGTAGTGTAGGAGAGTTCTCTTTTCTTCATATCCTCTCCAGCATTCATCGTTCAGAGATCTTTTGGTGCTGCAACTCTGACTGGTGTGAGGTGCTATCTCATTGTACATAGATTCTAATTCTAATAACTAACAATAATTGCAATATTTCAACAAGTTTTCTTATTGTTCTGAGTTAAAATTACAGTGTCTTCAAAAAGTTATAACTTATTAAAGGATTTAGACTTCCCATTGTATTTCCTCCAAAAAAAGAAACTGCTCAGAATGAAAATGTTAATGCAATCATCATAACATCCGAGATTCTTTTTGAAAATTAGGAGAGACCATATGTTGAAAGTACATTCACCAGGTACATCTCACTCACTGCTGCTTAGCAGACAGCTCAGGAAAAAATAGTGGCAAGAGACCTGGCTGACTGAAACATGGAGAGAAATCATACACAGAGGAAGTAGTCTATTTCCTTTGTTCTTTATGTGTTCTATAAATATTTCATGTATTTATTGAAGCTGTGTTATTGCTGGAAGTCAGCCTTCTCCCTTGTTGAAATCTTCCCCCATGCTTGAAAGCTAGAAATGTTTGAAATATAGGGAGTCTGCATTCCATGTGCATGTTTTCTTAATAGACAACACATGAAAATTAAGAGATGAAAATTTCTTAAAAGGAAGAGAAAGGGAAATATTTAGGACACCAGGAAAGAAAAATCTCACAATACCCTGGAGCTGACCTTGGAGTGATGGCATTTATCAAAATTCTATGAGTTGAAAATACATGCAAGTTTCAATAGAAATGAGAGTCAGCATTTTCTTCTCACAGCTCTGTTTGTCTTCCTTGGCCCATGTGGAAGGGAAGTCTTGGTTTGAGGGGCTTTATTAGAAAGCTGCCTGTGGGTGGTTCATAACCAGTTGTGCTTATTTCAGTGCTAAAAGGGTCAAGTTCCTGTTTTTATAGTATGCATCTTTGAGGGTGAGGGACTACTATTGGAAACGTCAACAAAATCATTCCATTCACTAACATGGAAACCCAAAAGCTGGAATAATGGAGGGAATCAATAAATCTGGAGTCAACATGGAGTCCTTTTCCTTTGGAGACCCTGATGATCCTGTTGTTTCAGTCTTGTCTGGGCTGGAAAATGAATAGAAACAAGTGGGAGCATTCCGTCTGGTCTTTGGTGAACACAGGTTCAGCTTATCTCTTTCACTCATGAACATCACTGCGGGACTAAGCACTGTTCTATTTAATCTCAATGTTTCCTAAAACAAAGCACTGATAAGTTCAAAAGCATTGCTTCAAATCAGGGAAGAATAGTGCAAGGCAAAAGTAGAGACTAAAATCAATTCACACAAATTAAAAAGGGCCAAAATCTATGATAGACGATGAAATGGTTGGATGGCATCATCGACTCAATGGACATGAGTTTGAGCGAACTCTAGGAGATAGTGAAGGACAGGGAAGCCTGGTGTGCTTCAGTCCCTGAGGTTGCAAAAAGTCAGACATGACTTAGCAACTGAACAAAAAAAAAAATCAGTGACAAATTCCATGCTGTGTTGTGTCTTCTGAGAAACTATCTATGCTACTCAATATGTGCTGGACAACGTGATAAGCGTTGGATGTACATTATCTTGTTTTCATTTAACAATTTTGAATCTCAGCTTTACTGAGAAGGAATCTGAGACTTAGGTTGAGTTCCTGTCTGAGTTCCGGAGCTACTACATCAGAAAGCTGAATTCCAACATTTGCTTGTCAGATTCGGCACCTGAGCACCCAAACCACTACATCATCTAATTAGAAGTTATGTGGCTATAGTTGTTTAAGAACGAGGCTGGTTTAACCATTATTACTGAAGTTCTACTAAAGACATTTGTCCTCACTGATTGACACAACTATATGCTGCATTCACAGAAGTTCAAAGGTATTTAATACTAATGTTATCATATAATCCCCAGTCTTCCAAACTGGGACACTTTTGTGAAGTGAAGAATGTGCTAATAATACTTGGCTGAGAAAACAGGTATAAACCAGGACTGATCAAGTAAACTTGGAATGTTTGTTTAGTCTACTCAAAGACAGTCTTAACCAATCATCTTATGATTAATGAATTTTCTAGCATGGGGCTTCCCTGGTGGCTCAGATGGTAAAGAATCTGCCTGAGATGCAAGAGACCGGGGTTAGATCCCTGGGTCGGGAAGATCCCCTGGAGAAGGGAATGCTACCCACTCCAGTATTCTTGCCTGAAGAATTCCATAGACAGTGGAGCCTGGTAAGCTATCGTCTATGGGTTGCTTAAAATCAGACACAACTGAGTGATTAACACTTATACTTTTCATTCTAATAATAAGGGCTACAGTGTAATGCTTGCTGCTAAGATAAAAATCTAGTTATATACATTGTCTTCATCATCTGCACCAATTTTTCAGACGGGTTTTTTACCTCCATTTTACAAATGAGAGAACAGGGATTCAGAGGAGACAGAAGAGCTGAAAAAGGGCATTTAATTGTTAACAAGCAAAACTGGGATTTAGGACCAGGTCTACAACATTAACCCTTACTGCTTTCCTTTGGTTTTCTCTTGTTTCCTACACCCATAGGAAAATTTTAGTTATGGAAATTTCATCCCTTCTCAAGGGGGAACTTTGGTAGATGATAATCCTTTTAATAAAACATCGTGTCAAAATGGCAGAATAAGTAAATGTGACTGTCTTCCTTCCCTTTCCAAATGCTTAGAAGTGACAGAATTTAGTTTTTTAAAAAGAATAGACCAATATTCTCCCAGGAAAACTGCAAATAGTGCCACTAGAAGACTAAACATTTTGAGCAATTTTGAAAATAATATAGAGTAAATGGGATCAGACTGTCATAAGATCTACAGCACAAACCATTTTGCGGAAAGAGCTGCTGCAGAGACGGGAGTGGATCTAGGGCACAATGTGCTCAGAGACAAAGGATGCAGACAGAGGGTTCTTTTTGGCAATTGTCAGGATGAATCACCGGGGCTCTGATCCAGAAAAGTTAATAGGCTGGCACCTGTGATTTTGCAGATTAATAGGCAGCAGAGATACCCTTCCAAGTTACAGTGGTGAGCATGTGGACACCTGGGAGCAAGGACAGTGCAGGATTGATGTGTAGCTGCTATAGACCAGCTAGACCAGTTGTTTAAATATTTTAAGACTTCTCTTCCAGTTATTTAATCAATGCTACTCTCAGTCCCCTGAATTCCTCTACTGCCCAGCCTCCCAAGCATTTCTTCCAAGATTCATCTTTCCCTTCATGACTCAGCACCCAAGGGGTAAGTCTCCAAGGGACTGAAAAAACCCCAGTCTGGTGCTCTGGTCAATGTCTATTCCGATTGCTTAGTAGCTATGCTGTGTAAGGGAGCATAGATAGTCATAGACATCTCAGATGATTGCTTACTCCTTTCTCAGTACCCACTGCTTGGTGGCTGGAAGTGGCTCTATAAGTTGCTTAAAGTCAATAAAATATGTATGGAAGTGACACATATCACTCCAGGATGAAAGCATTTAGAAAATGCACACTTCACCTTCCATTGTGAAGCCTGAAACTTTATGTGGAGATCTTAGACTCGCAACTTGATGGAGGGCCTGTTAATCTGGGTCCCAAGGGACTGTGATAAATATTTGTCATTTGATGTCACTGAGATCTAGGGATTGACTACTAAAACACAAGAACAGAGCCTGACTTAAACCTAATAACAGTTAAATATTTGTAGCAGAGGGGAGGAGGTAGGAAGGGGGTTGCTACTTACTGAGAAACCAAGCTCAGTGCCATCAACAGCCTACTCTGCCTTTCCTCTGAAATAACCCTCAGAAGTGGCAGCCACCAGTCACCAGGGGTCCTCTAGTGTAAAGATAGCCAAAGAATAAATAGTGACAAAAAGAGATGCAAAAGATAAGGCAGGTTTCATAGACTGTGACCCTGAAGGAGGAAAAGACAATCCACTCCAGTATTCTTCCTGGGATAATTCCATGGACAGAGGAGCCTAGCAAGCTTCAGTCCATGGGATCATGAAGAGTTGGATGCAAAAGAAGTGACTGAGCACACAGACTGTGAAGATAGATTTGAAAATTCCAGCATCCACTTGAGAGACATCTGGAGGGTTGGAGAAAGGATATGAAACAACAGAAATAATTCTCAGGGCTTAGATAAAATTCAAATCTTTGATATAAAATGACCCTCTAAGGGCTACACAATACAAATAAAGACAAACTCACTTATACATTCTTAAATTACAAGACAATGATAAAGAGAAAATTCTGAATGCTGCTGAGGAGCCTGAAGAAAACTACAGGCTCAACAAACAAAAATAAACTGGTGTTGTCGTAGTTTTATTGGCAGCTCTGGAATCTAAAGGTCAATGATTTAAATTTCAAAATTTTGATAAAATATTTTGACCCTAGAGATCAGTCCCTAATGGTGAGTGCTATTCAGTTCAGTTCCGTTCAGTCGCTCAGTCGTGTCTTACTCTTTGCGACCCCATGAATTGCAGCACGCCAGGCCTCCCTGTCCATCACCAACTCCCGGAGTTCACTCAGACTCATGTTCATCAAGTCAGTGATGCCATCCAGCCATCTCATCCTCTGTTGTCCCCTTCTCCTCCTGCCCCCAATCCCTCCCAGCATCAGAGTCTTTTCCAATGAGTCAACTCTTCGCAGGAGGTGGCCAAAGTACTGGAGTTTCAGCTTTAGCATCATTCGCTCCAAAGAAATCCCAGGACTGATCTCCTTCAGAATGGACTGGTTGGATCTCCTTGCAGTCCAAGGGACTCTCAAGAGTCTTCTCCAACACCACAGTTCAAAAGAATCAATTCTTCGGCTCTCAGCCTTCTTCACAGTCCAATCTCACATCCATACATGACCACAGGAAAAACCATAGCCTTGACAAGACGAACCTTTGTTCGCAAAGTAATGTCTCTGCTTTTGAATATGCTATCTAGGTGGTCATAACTTTCCTTCCAAGGAGTAAGCGTCTTTTAATTTCATGGCTGCAGTCACCACCTGCAGTGATTTTGGAGCCCAAAAAAATAAAGTCTGACACTGTTTCCACTGTTTCCCCATCTATTTCCCATGAAGTGATGGGACCAGATGCCATGATCTTTGTTTTCTGAATGTTGAGCTTTAAGCCAACCTTTTCACTCTCCTCTTTCACTTTCATCAAGAGGCTTTTTAGTTCCTCTTCAGTTTCTGCCATGAGGGTGGTGTCATCTGCATATTTAAGCTTATTGAAATTTCTCCCAGCAATCTTGATTCCAGCTTATGTTTCTTCCAGTCCAGCATTTCTCATGCATATAAGTTAAATAAGCAGGGTGACAATATACAGCCTTGACACACTCCTTTTCTTATTTGGTGAGTGCTATAGATCCACTGTAAGGAGCAGTGGCTGCGCTTTGCTGGAGCAGCCATGAAGAGATACCCCACGCCAAGGTAAGAGAAACCCAAGTAAGATGGTAGGTGTTGCAAGAGGGCATCAGAGGGCAGACACACTGAAACCATACTTACAGAAAACTAGTCAATCTAATCACACTAGGACCACAGCCTTGTCTAACTCAATGAAACTAAGCCATGCCTGTGGGGCAACCCAAGACGGGCGGGTCATGGTGCAGAGATCTGACAGAATGTGGTCCACTGGAGAAGGGAATGGCAAACCACTTCAGTATTCTTGCCTTGAGAACCCCATGAACAGTATGAAAAGGCAAAATGATAGGATACTGAAAGAGAAACTCCCCAGATCAGTAGGTGCCTAATATGCTACTGGAGATCAGTGGAGAGATAACTCCAGAAAGAATGAACGGATGGAGCCAAAGCAAAAAGAATACCCAGCTGTGAATGTGACTGGTGATAGAAGCAAGGTCCGATGCTGTAAAGAGCAATATTGTATAGGAACCTGGAATGTCAGGTCCGTGAATCAAGGCAAATTGGAAGTGGTCAAACAAGAGATGGCAAGAGTGAATGTCGACATTCTAGGAATCAGTGAACTAAAATGGACTGGAATGGGTGAATTTAACTCAGATGACCATTATTTCTACTACTGTGGGCAGGAATCCCTCAGAAGAAATGGAGTAGCCATCATGGTCAACAAAAAAGTCTGAAATGCAGTACTTGGATGCAATCTCAAAAACGACAGAATGATCTCTGTTCATTTCCAAGGCAAACCATTCAATATCACAGTAATCCAAGTCTATGCCCCAACCAGTAACGCTGAAGAAGCTGAAGTTGAATGGTTCTATGAAGACATACAAGACCTTTTAGAACTAACTCCCAAAAAAGATGTCCTTTTCATTCTAGGGGACAGGAATGAAAAAGTAGGAAGTCAAGAAACACCTGGAGTAACAGGCAAATTTGGCCTTGGAATACAGAATGAGGCAGGGCAAAGACTAATAGAGTTTTGCCAAGAAAATGCACTGGTCATAGCAAACACCCTCTTCCAACAACACAAGAGAAGACTCTATACATGGACATCACCAGATGGTCAACACCGAAATCAGATTGATTATATTCTTTGCAGCCAAAGATGGAGAAGCTCTATACAGTCAGCAAAAACAAGACCAGGAGCTGACTGTGGCTCAGACCATGAACTCCTTATTGCCAAATTCAGACTGAAATTGAGAAAGTAGGGAAAACCACTAGACCATTCAGGTATGACCTAAATCAAATCCCTTATGCTTATACAGTGGAAGTGAGAAATAGATTTAAGGGCCTAGATCTGATAGATAGAGTGCCTGATGAACTATGGAATGAGGTTCATGACATTGTAGAGGAGACAGGGATCAAGACCATCCCCATGGAAAAGAAAAGCAAAAAAACAAATTGGCTGTCTGGGGAGGCCTTACAAATAGCTGTGAAAAGAAGAGAAGTGAAAAGCAAAGGAGAAAAGGAAAGATATAAGCATCTGAATGCAGAGTTCCAAAGAATAGCAAGAAGAGATAAGAAAGCCTTCCTCAGTGGTCAATGCAAAGAAATAGAGGAAAACAACAGAATGGGAAAGACTAGAGATCTCTTCAAGAAAATTAGAGATATCAAGGGAACATTTCATGCAAAGATGGGCTCGATAAAGGACAGAAATCATATGGTCCTAACAGAAGCAGAAGATATTAAGAAGAGATGGCAAGAATACACAGAAGAAAAAAAAAAAAAGAATACACAGAAGAACTGTACAAAAAAGATCTTCATGACCCAGATCATCACGATGGTGTGATCATTGACCTAGAGCCAGACATCCTGGAATGTGAAGTCAAATGGGCTTTAGAAAACATTACTACAAACAAAGCTAGTGGAGGTGATAGAATTCCAGTTGAGCTATTTCAAATCCTGAAAGATGATGCTCTGAAAGTGCTACACTCAATATGCCAGCAAATTTGGAAAACTCAGCAGTGGCCACAGGACTGGAAAAGGTCAGTTTTCATTCCAATCCCAAAGAAAGGCAATGCCAAAGAATGCTCAAACTACCACACAATCGCACTCATCTTACACACTAGTAAAGTAATGCTCAACATTCTCCAAGCCAGGCTTCAGCAATATGTGAACCGTGAACTTCCTGATGTTCAAGCTGGTTTTAGAAAAGGCAGAGGAACCAGAGATCAAATTGCCAACATCCGTTGTATCATGGAAAAAGCAAGAGAGTTCCAGAAAAACATCTGTTTATGCTTTATTGACTATGTCAAAGCCTTTGACTGTGTGGATCACAATAAACTGTGGACAATTCTGAAAGACATGGGAATACCAGACCACCTGATCTGCCTCTTGAGAAATTTGTATGCAAGTCAGGAAGCAACAGTTAGAACTGGACGTGGAACAGCAGACTGGTTCCAAATAGGAAAAGGATTTCTTCAAGGCTGTATATTGTCACCCTGTTTATTTAACTTATGTGCAGATTACATCATGAGAAACGCTGGGCTGGAAGAAACACAAGCTGGAATCAAGATTGCTGGGAGAAATATCAATAACCTCAGATATGCAGATGACACCACCCTTATGGCAGAAAGTGAAGAGGAACTCAAAAGCCTCTTGATGAAAGTGAAAGTGGAGAGTGAAAAAGTTGGCTTAAAGCTCAACATTCAGAAAACAAAGATCATGGCATCTGGTCCCATCACTTCATGGGAAATAGATGGGGAAACAGTGGAAACAGTGTCAGACTTTATTTTTTTGGGCTCCAAAATCACTGCAGGTGGTGACTGCAGCCATGAAATTAAAAGACGCTTACTCCTTGGAAGGAAAGTTATGACCACCTAGATAGCATATTCAAAAGCAGAGACATTACTTTGCGAACAAAGGTTCGTCTTGTCAAGGCTATGGTTTTTCCTGTGGTCATGTATGGATGTGAGAGTTGGACTGTGAAGAAGGCTGAGCACTGAAGAATTGATGCTTTTGAACTGTGGTGTTGGAGAAGACTCTTGAGAGTCCTTTGGACTGCAAGGAGATCCAACCAGTCCATTCTGAAGGAGATCAGCCCTGGGATTTCTTTGGAGCGAATGATGCTAAAGCTGAAACTCCAGTACTTTCGCCACCTCCTGCGAAGAGTTGACTCATTGGAAAAGACTCTGATGCTGGGAGGGATTGGGGGCAGGAGGAGAAGGGGACAACAGAGGATGAGATGGCTGGATGGCATCACTGACTTGATGGACGTGAGTCTGAGTGAACTATGGGAGTTGGTGATGGACAGGGAGGCCTGGCATGCTGCGATTCATGGGGTCGCAAAGAGTTGGACACGACTGAGCCACTGAACTGAACTGATAGATCCACTGAATTCAGCAGCGACTTGAATAAAAGTTTCACTTAACAAGATGTATCATTGTAATGTAACAATTTCTCAATACTGTTGATATCCCAAGCTCCTTCTGTCTAAAGATCACTGTCCTTTGGATGTGATTTTTTCACTGTAATAAGTATCTCACAATAGTAAGATGGCTAATTATTATGGTTTCATATCTGGCGGTCCAGAAAAGAAGAGCAAAGTAACAAAGAGGGAAAAAGCCTATCCTACACAGGAAACTACTCAATCTGCTGCCTACAGTGAAAAGGAAACTGTCCTAGCTGTGCCCAGAATTTTACCTACAACTCTGTGGAAAGAGGGCTTTCCAGGTGGCTCAGTGGTAAAGAATCTGCCTGCCAAAGTAGGATTCAAAAGGAATCAATCCCTGGGTCAGGTTTGATCCCTGGGTCGGGAAGATCCCTTGGAGGAGGATACAGCAACCCACTCCAGTATTCTTGCCTGAGATAATACCCTGGACAGAGGAACCTGACAGGCTATAGTCCACAGGATCGCGAGAAGTCTGAAATGAGAGACTGAGCACACACTCGCACACTGTGGCAAGATCTGTATCTCTAGTTTCATAAAAGACTGGAAGTTAACCTCTTTTAAGAAGACACATTGTACAGTAGCCACCGTTGGGGTTACAACAGTAAGGAGAAATGAGAAGGTAGATTTGGGGCAGGAAATGAGCAGAGTATGCTTGTGATTTTCCTTAGCATGCCTCAGTAGTTTCGAGCTTCCTCTCCTTGAGGGCACACATTATCAACAAATGTGAAGATGATGACCTGCCCACTTGGAAATAAAGTTACATGACAGTCTCACAAAATATATTTTAAAAATTCCTTTTGAATCATAGAACAAAACATAAAATTATGAAAGTATTATAATTTTAATGTTAGGTAGTTAGAATAGGAAAAAGGACTCCAAAATGGTGGTGGCTAGAAGACAAAGAAAGGGGAAAGCCCAAGAAAATGGAAGAAAATAAAATCCAAAATCCGTGGACCAGAGTGAGAAATTCAGGTGAAACAAACACCATCTTCTTGGCTACCTCATTTTGCATGGGGCAGGCTCAGCGGGAAAGAGACAAAATGTATAAAAAGAGGAAATCAAAACAGATTGAGGCCTCTCCTTTGGGGTCGGCCTGCCCTCATGCCTTGAGGGTGTACAATCCTTTGTTCGACGGATAAAGCTCTGAGCTGTAACTGAGCTATAACACTGGTCATTTCAAACATTTCAAATCTTTGCTGAGGCGAGAAAGAACCAAGGAAATTACACATTCCCCCTACATTTAACATTAAGGATTTTAGTTAAAAAAAAAAACAACTCAGAAAGCTTAAGTTAAAGGATTAACATTATTAACATTTACAAATACAAAACTTCTCTACAGCAAAAGAAACCAGAAAGAAAACGTAACTTGAAATGCTGAAGAAGTGTTCTCATAATTTTTCTTGTGCCTATTATGTTTGAGTATTTTATTAAAGAGGATATATTCTTGTATTCTTTGTGTAATTATTTGACATACAAAACAACAACAAACACACAAGCATTTTATTTTAGTTAGGTATGAACCAACATCTTTTTCTACAATCTTATCTATTTTAATTATGCAATCTAACACCAGGTCAAAACAAATTTAATGTATCCTCTAAACGGAAGACTATCTTTCAAATATTAGATGAACACAATCATAATGTCATTCCTGAGTTTTCCCCTTGTCCAAACCAAATCTTTTTAATCTCCTCAGTCATGGCTAAGGTGAATGATATTGAATTGCTTTTTCTCCCCTCAGTGTAGCAATTCTACCTTTTAAACCACAGAGGTTCAAACTCATATATCAAGTGTGGGTTTTTTCCAGGGGTAGAATAAGTCAGGAGTATCACTCTTCTAATTATAGGTATAACGTTTTCACTAACGAGGACTAATCGTGCATTTACTTTTCAAAGCAACTCCACAGTGTAGTTAGTACATATAGACTTTACTGGTTTTGCCTTAAAGTTCATTTTCTTGGTACTGGCTCATTAGCTATTCCTTTTCCTTGTAGTCTGCTTTATGGAGAGTGTGCTTTTGTGTCTTTCCCCCACTACTCTATGAAGAACCACAGCTGTCTTCTATTTTTGAAGAAACTTAAAGGCCAAGTTCCTTAGAATTAGGGTTGGGCTGGCCGTACCCTCTGGAGACTGTGCTTTGATGTTTTGACTGCTCTTTTGAAGTCCATATGTACGTCTGGGTCACTTGTGATGCCTCCATGGTCATCATGTTAGATTCTAGACCCCTGACTTTTGTCTGCTACTTCATGTTACTGTGTGACAGATCTCCATTGTATCCAAAATTGGCTAAGCTATGATTTGCATATTATGTACTTATGGAATTGGACTTTTACTTATAAATATGAGTTTTTATTTATCCCCATTTTCAATTTTTGTGTTGAATACTTACAGTAGGTAGAGTTTCTTCTTCATTTGTCTGCATTGTATCAGGCCTGCTCTTGATAAAAATTGTCAAAGTACGTCCAAGTTACTGGCACAAGCAATGAGCAAAGGCAAGGCTTAGGACAGAACCCAGTAGAGCACCATCAGAAGATTTCTCCAGGGAGGGATGTGTCGATTCAAGAACTTACGTTTACTTACAAGATTTGTAAGAATAACTGCATATTGAATTTACAGTTTTGTGTTTCTTTTTCCTGCTATAGGAGAGCAACTCAAAAAGCTTAAACTTCTGGATTATGTTCTTACTTCTATCAATCCCAGGATACTAATGTGTGTTAGGTTTTATTAGGCAAGATGGTTTGAGAGAGTACACAGCTCCAAATTGAATAGTAACATCCAGACCTAAATTTACCTATTTTATGATCATATTTTGCTTCTTTAAACTCTAAACTATTGATTAAAAATGGATATAAAGTTTCAATGGAATTTTCCCAATTGTTTGAAAAAAAAAAAACAACTGATTGGAGCTTTGCACTTAACCTGAATAAGAGAAATTCTGTCAACTGGTAAAAAAAATAATCAGCATATTAGTTTTCTTTTTTTTAAACTAACCAGTTATTTTAACATTGCATAGATATGGCTAGATTTACTTTATATGTTCATTTGGAATACTTAATATGATTAATTTGTTACATGCTTTATTTTTAATCCTCACAAATACTTACAATGAAGCAAATAACTCAGTGAGGTAGTGTCATTTATCTAAAGTTATACAACTTGTAATGGAAAAAGTAGGACTTGAGGTGAGCTGACACGAGAACAGGCACAATTATTTACTAGACTGTTGGCCCTTTATATACATTATTTCTGTTAATCTTTAGAACAGTTAAAGTGGGATTTTGTTATTGGTTTTGCTTTTCCAGTGTTTAAGAGACTTAAAGAGACTGTTGGAAGAGTTCCTCACCCTGAGTCCTTTCGAAAATGAGAGAGCATTCTTGGCCTAGAGGAGCTTAACAAGCAGAAGCTGCCTGTCTAGCCTTCCCTACAGCCTCCCTCCCTATTCACATCCAACATCATCAGAGCCTAACCCAGAATAAGGAGCTCTGTCCCTCTTCCTTGGGATGGTAGCAGTAACAGGGGCCACCGATAACGCTAACAGGGGTAGAGTGGAAGTTGTATGTAAGTTACAATAATACAACTTTGCTGCTCAGTCATTAAGTCGTGGCTGACTCTTTTTCAACCCCATGGACTTGCCAGGCTTCTCTGTCCATTGGATTTCCTCAAGCAAGAATACTGGAGTGAGTTGCCATTTCCTTCTCCAGAGGATCTTCCTGACCCAGGGATTGAACCTACATCTCCTATATTGGTAGGTGGATTCTTTACCACTGAGCCACCAAGAAAGCTCTAACGGCTCAGTTGAGAGTATTAGTTAAGAGCACAGGCCCAGATCTAACACTTCTTAGCTGTGTGAGACCTTGGGTAAGTAACTTAATCCCTGTGTGCTTCAATTACTCCTCTGTGGCAGGGAATAATAGGAATGTGGGAAGTCAATGAATCTAACACTTTAAAGGCTCTGAGGCAGGTAGAAGGCACTCCATAACTATTCACTCTATTACTAGACTAATTTTCTCATTAACCAGGCAAAGTCCATTTCTTACAACTAAGAACAATGACTGATAATTATTAATATTTGTGGTTTTGATGAGGATAAAGGCTCAGAAGAGTTACTTAAGGTTATAAATTTGTTTAAAATATGGATGCAAGAATTCTAGAATAAAATTTAGCTCCATCTGAATTCAAAACTTAGTTTAGTTCTTTGCCTTTTCTTACTTAATAAAGTATGGCTTAAAATATCCGTATGTCAAACAAATAGAAATGTCCTCATTCAAATGCATCTGACTGGAAAACAGAAAAGAGTTTTGACTAGAAAATTTTTCTTTCTCTATTGTAATTACGTTTAGGAGACCTTCTACCAGCTTGAAATTCCAATCCTCAATTAAACCACATGAAAAATGTGTCTGTGTATATAAGATATAGCATGAACTCAATAACTTAATAATTCTGTTTATTAAAACTGTCTTGAAGTTAATCCTATTATAGCTATCTAGTGCCCTGGGAGCAGGCAAGATTACTAAAACAGAGCGTGTGTAGTTTTACTTTAACAATTTTTTCCCTTCCATCTCATTTTCTTGGCTTCAAAATTCAGTAAGCTTCAAATCTCCACTTTCTTTCTGATGGTAAATGTAGCAAGGTTAGCAGAAACTCTTGATATAAGGGCTTATCTTTCTCCTTTACACTCACCAGGCAGAATTTCATCTCTCTCGCTGTGGCTGCAAAATAAAAATGTGTGTTCCAAACAAAACAGTCAAGCATTTTACTGTTTGAGCTAAGTTTCTTTTGCTGTAGTAGAAAATTCTTTGTACTTTCATCAAAGAAATCATCAGAAAAAGGACAATCATTTTCAACCTGATGTTTTCCTTTGTACAAACCCAGCCTCAAATGAATGTATTTATCTTTATAAAATGAATGTGGTTCATGTCTCCACAGCTAAATGTGATGATTTGATGGGAAACCCAGGGAATAGCTTTTGATAGTACACATTATAATTGCATCATTTACATACTTGTAGGCAGAACTAATCAATCATCAAACACCATATATCAAATTAAAAAAAATATTTCTTTTAGAAATTGGAACATCATTCTATTATTTTTCTATTCTAAGTTCATGTTTTAATTTCAACAGAATACCAAAATATAGCATTTCCATTTCTATCTAATTGTATGTATATTTGAGTATGTTTTAAATGAGTATGCATGTTATTATGTGCAATTTCTCTCTGTCATGTTGTATTATTTTTCATGTATTCTTGTAATTTTCAGTATGGTATACATTTGATGCCCAAAGGTGGTAAATTCTCAACTTATTAAACCAAACAATATAAATTATTTAAAATATTAATTTTCATAAAGCAACTGTGAAATATTTTTTGCAATATTAATATTCCTGGAATAGATCTATTGTCTCTTTTATGACCTTAAAGAACAACTTTGTTCTTTGCAGTGTGTTTAAAAATATATGAAGTGCTTTTACATTGATTTTCTCATTTAATTCTAACAACTGTATAATCTATATATAGAGGGCTTTATTGTTGCATTATCAGTTGAGAAGATTCTGAGATGAGAGCTAAGTTGTCTTGCACAACAGGAAGGGGTGGGTGGGAGACAGGGAGGAAGGAGACTGGCCATAAATGCTGGGACTTGAATCCATTATTCTAAAGTGCAGATCCAGTGTCCTTCCTATTACAGCCATTCGTCTCATTCTTCAAATGCGTTGATTCATCTCAGGAAACTTGCTCTGACTGCTTGCCTTGCAGCAGAATATGCAGTGCTAAGTCTCAAGTCCCACTGGAGACAAATCCCTGATTCAGGATTCCTGGAGATAATGCAAAAAGACCCTAATTCTAGGGTAGACTGAGGGCAGGAGCAGAAGGGGACAACAGAGGACGAGATAGTCGGAGGGCATCACAGACTCTATGGACATGAGTTTGAGCAAGCTCAAGGACACAGTGAAGGACGGGGAAGCCTGATGTGCTGCAGTCCGTGGGGTCACAAAGAGTCAGACACGACTTAGCAACTGAGCAACAACAGCAAGAGCTGAATGGAAGGGTGCATGTGTGTGTGTTTCCCGGCTACTCTAGCTGGGCCTGGGAGGGACATGGCGCAGAGCTGGCACCAAGGGCCTCTCCAGTATTTGGTTGTTAAATGAGTGAAGCCTAGATATGGTTGTGATTTCCTGGAAAGAACATTTCACTAAGATTGAGAATGTTTACCAGAGGCTTAAGGAACCCTTCAGAGCCTGAATGGCAGTTTGCTCATACATAAATGAGGGTCTTGATAGAGATATTTAAATATGTTCTGATGTTTGTGATTGTTGTATAGCAGTTAGGGAGTAATAGTCAGGGTCTCATTTTGCCCTAGAGGTGAGCAACTTTTAAGCTTCATTTACAGATAGTCTTGTTTGTTTTACATAATGTTTTACCACCTCACCTCAGTGGTGTGGAAATTACTTTGGTGATTGTTTCTGTGTTTGTGGGGTGTGTGTGTATGTGTGTGTGTGTGCTCAGTGGCTCAGTTGTGTACGACTCTTTGTGACCCCATAGTTTGTAGCCCACCAGGCTCCTCTGGCCATGGAATTTTTCAGGCAAGAATACTGGAGTGGGTTGCCATTTCCTCCTCCAGGGGTCTTCCAAACCCAAAGATTGTACCCAGGTCTCTTGCATCTCTTCCATTGGCAGGCAGATTCTTTACCTCTGTGCACCTGGAAAGCCCTATGTGGACTTCTGGGAAAAGGAGAAGCTTCCCATCTGTTAAGATCAGCTCTTACTACTTTTGTAAAAGGATCACTGCACTCAGGTTGTAAGGCTGGGTTTACCTGGCTCAGTGAATAATTTCTGCAACAGAAAACTGGTATTTTATTAAAAGGTAGCATTTTAAAAAAGGACTTACAGATCTTCATATTGCTTTTGTGTTAAAACATATACACATACAAAACAAAAGAACTTTCTCTGAGTTTAACTTTTGGATAGTGATACAATTTTTGCCATAGTTTAAGAAAAGTCCACATTAATGCCTGTAGTGTAAAAATATTAGCAAGAATTATTCTATTAGGTCTTTAAGGTATTAAATTGCTTCTGTGTTTGGAATGGCTTAAGTATATAGATTGAACAATAGTACAATAGTAGAGGAGTTGAATAGGATTTCAAGTTTATAATGAATTTGATGCTCTGTTGTATAGCAGATAAATGTAGAGATAACATGGACAGATTTCTTATTCCTCAGAACAATGGTTTTCCTTACATGCCTCTTTATTCCTATAAACCAGCCAGGATTATATATCCTCAACCTATTTTCCCTTCTGGTTCAAAAGTGAATCTCACATGACAACATAGAATACCACATTTAAAGTTATAATTACAGTATCTTTCCACAAAATCTTCAGAAACAAGATGTGCACACCTTTTTCAAAAGGAAAACATAGAATCAGAAGTCATTTTCCTCCTTAAGAAGGAAAATAACTCATTGTCAACAATTGCCTCAATTTTGATTTACAACAACCAAGGAGGAAAAGATAAGGGACTTCTAAAGACATATAGAACTCACACATATCTATTATGAAGTGCCCATTAAAATCATTTGTGCTTATTTGAAAATTTGCTTCAAATGATTCAGTTCAGTTCATCACTCAGTCATGTCCGACTCTTTGCGACCCCATGAATCACAACACGCCAGGCCTCCCTGTCCATCACCAACTCCCAGAGTTCACTTAGACTCATGTCCATCGAGTCAGTGATGCCATCCAGCCATCTCATCCTCTGTGGTCCCCTTCTCCTCCTGCCCCCAATCCCTCCCAGCATCAGAGTCTTTTCCAATGAGTCAACTCTTCGCATGAGGTGGCCAAAGTACTGGAGTTTCAGCTTTAGCATCATTCCTTGCAAAGAAATCCTAGGACTGATCTCCTTCAGAATGGACTGGTTGGATCTCCTTGCAGTCCAAGGGACTCTCAAGAGTCTTCTCCAACACCACGGTTTAAAAGCATCAATTCTTCGGTGCTCAGCCTTCTTCACAGTCCAACTCTCACATCCATATATGACCACTGGAAAAACCATAGCCTTGACTAGATGGATCTTTGTTGGCAAAGTAATGTCTCTGCTTTTCAATATGCTATCTAGGTTGGTCAAAACTTTTCTTCCAAGGAGTAAGCGTCTTTTAATTTCATCGCTGAAATCACCATCTGCAGTGATTTTGGAGCCCAGAAAAATAAAGTCTAACACTGTTTCTGCTGTTTCCCCATCTATTTCCCATGAAGCGATGGGACCAGATGCCATGATTTTCATTTTCTGAATGTTGAGCTTTAAGCCAACTTTTTCACTCTCCTCTTTCACTTTCATCAAGAGGCTTTTGAGTTCCTCTTCACTTTCTGCCATAAGGGTGGTGTCATCTGCATATCTGAGGTTATTGATATTTCTCCCGGTAATCTTGATTCCAGCTTGTGCTTCTTCCAGTCCAGCATTTCTCATGATGTACTCTGCATATAAGTTAAATAAGCAGGGTGACAATATACAGCCTTGATGCACTCCTTTTCCTATTTGGAACCAGTCTGTTGTTCCATGTCCAGTTCTAACTGTTGCTTCCTGACCTGCATATAGGTTTCTCAAGAGGCAGGTCAGGTGCTCTGGTATTCCCATCTCTTTCAGAATTTTCCACAGTTTATTGTGATCCACACAGTCAAAGGCTTTGGCATAATCAATAAAGCAGAAATAGATGTTTTTCTGGAACTCTCTTGCTTTTTCCATGATCCAGTGGATGTTGGCAATTTGATCTCTGGTTCCTCTGCCTTTTCTAAAACCAGCTTGAACATCTGGAAGTTCACGGTTCACATATTGCTGAAGCCTGGCTTGGAGAATTTTGAGCATTACTTTACTAGCGTGTGAGATGAGTGCAATTGTGCGGTAGTTTGAGCATTCTTTGGCATTGCCTTTCTTTGGGATTGGAATGATTACATAGTCATAAAATGAAAGTTGTCTAATAGGAAAACAAATGATGGTTTATATATTGATTTTGTGCATCTATACTCAGTCATGTCTGACTCTTTGGGGCCCCATGGACTATAGCCCACCAGGCTCCTCTGTCCATGGGGTTTCCCAGGCAAGAATATTGGAGTGGGTTGCCGTTTCCTTCTCCAGGGGATCTTCAGAACCCAGGGATTGAACCAATGTCTTTTGCATCTCCTGCATTGGCAGACAGATTCTTTACCACTGTGCCACCTGGGGAGCCCGTATTGATTCTAGTTGATACACAAAACCTTCCTAGGCTCCAGTTTTCTTATCTGTAATGGAAAACCTTGAACTAAATGATTTGTTTATCCCTTTCCAATTCCAAACTACAGTAATTTATGTATCTTTCAGAAGGGACAAGTAAGCTATTGTCTTGTATTGTTTCTTAAATACTTCCAAGTGTGTGTCTTCTGTACTCATTGAAAATCTCATGAAACTTGCCATACACATAAAAATCAACACATATTCTTATAAGCTATAAAATACCCAAAGAAAAATAAGAAATTGCTAATAACCCTAAGGAGCATACAATCTAATTTTAGAGACAAAAATACAAGAAAAGTCAAATAATACCATACAATCATTAGATAATGATGTCACAAGGGAATTAATGAATATTGTCTGATTTAATTGTATGTGTAAGAGGTGCTGAGTTCATTCATTGGGGCTGAATGAAACTAGGGATTCTTATGAAAAAGTGATTTGATCTGCATCTTGAAGGATGAGGAGAACTTGAATAGGTAAGGGGAAGAACCATGGCCATTAGGGCTATACTACTCTTAGAGTAGTATATATGCATGCATGTGTGCTAAGTTACTTCAGTTGTGTCCAATTCTTTGTAACACTACGGACTGTGTAGCCTGCCAGGCTCCTCTGTCCACGGGATTTCCCAGGCAAAGATACTGGAGTGGGTTGCACATCTTCCTCCTCCAGGGGATCTTCCTGACCCAGGGATCGAATCTGCTTCTCTTAGGTCTCTTGCATTGGCAGGTGGGTTCTTTACCCCCAGTGTCACCAGGGAAGCCCTTAAATTAAGAAAACAGAACTCTAAGAACTTTACCTCTGGTCTTTAGATGTCCAATGTTCTTACCTCTACTTTTACTGTAATCTTGAATATGTATTATTTCTTAATTCTACCATTATTTTGCTTTGTTTTAGTTTTGTTGAGAAAGGGATTAGAGAATTAAGATTTGAATTGGCAACACTTATTCTGCATTATCTTTTTAATATAGGTGACTGTGGTATTATTATTCTTATTTAACAGAAGAGGAAGCTGAACTAAAGAAATTAGGGATCAAAATCAGGAATGTGGAAAATGGCAAGGCATTATACTGTGATTTTTGTCTTAAACAGTTTATAAGAGGAAAAACTTCCAGAAAAGTCGATTGTACAGCTTCTCTTTCACAAATGGCCAATTGTTATCCTTTGACCTCAAAGAGTTCATGAACCTTTATAAATCCTTAACATACACACAGGAACCAATGTAACTAACTAGGATCTCTAATTGCTATTATTATTTAGAAATCAAGAAGTAGTTTTGAAGTGCTAGCCTTGTGCCAGATGTCAAACTCGTTGCCCTCCCATCATTAAGAAAAATCAAGAGTTGAAAGATTTTTAAAATTACGTATCCATATGTTTTATAATTACTTGGAAATTTTAGTTTCCAGGTAATTAGCTATATAGTGGGAGAAAACATATTGAAATAACAAACAGTTCTCTCCCATCATCTAGGAGATCTAAAGGTCAGATTGCTGGTTGAATGTCTGATTTTCCCCGGGAAAGCAGTGTGTCCCGGAGGAGGCTGTGTTAGCAGCTATTGTATACATTTATAGAAAAATACAGGAAAGGCATTTTATGAAATCAATAGCTGGACTCCTTGAAAACCCTAATGAGGGACTAATGAAATTTCCAGGCCTCTCTTCAATCAAAAGAAACAAGGGAAGTGTCACTCTGACATCAAAAAACTAGCTTCTACATCCTTGATGTAGTTTTCTTAACAAAGAACACAAAGCAGGAAGTGAAGGAGAAACTGGGGAAATGGATAACAAAATTTCTGCAGACTGAGGTAATCAATTTTAACCCTTCCAGTTATTCCTGGTACAAAAATTTCACAATTTTTCATTTCCCTGGTGCTAAAAAGTCCACAATGTACTTTTATGATTTTACTTTGAAGAATTCATTCATGCTGTGAATTTTCTTTTTTAAACCAACTGTTTCTTTCTTTTCTCTAATAGAAAGCATGTTTTAGTTTGTCTGTCCTCAGGTCTACATATCAGTGAAAGCTTTCTTCATATGTTTAATCAAATGATTAAAAAAAGACCCTGTATGAAGCAGATAAGCCAATGAGAACAGCTCTTGTATCCAAGGCTCTTCTAAACCCTCCACTTTTTTCAGCAGCACAGAATTTGGTACACAGCACCTGAGCTTTAGTACCTTTCCTTAACAGGCAAAGATAAGAACAGTGTCCCCTTTTGTGTAGCTGTATCCCAATTATGGGGCAGTATTTACACACTTGTGCTAGCTTGGAAAGAGAACTTTTCACTAAAGAACCTTTTATAGTAGGTCTATTACCTCCCTTTGCAGAACATATTTGGGTGTGAATAGGAACTTTCAAACAGCCCAAAAGGCTTCTCCCTTTGTATGCTTCAGCAATACTGCCTCAACTGTTTGTATGTGGGGGTAATTCTCAAGCATACATTCAGGACTCTTTTAATAATACTCAAAAATTATTGAGGATCCACAAAGAGCTTTCTTGTATGTAGACATTTAGCATAGTATAAGTTAATGAGAAATTTTAGTTAAAAATAATGGCATTAAAACATGTATAATATCATATAAGAAACAAATCGCCAGTCTAGGTTCGATACAGGATACAGGAAGCTTGGGGCTGGTGCACTGGGAAGACCCAGAGGGATGGTATGGGAAGGAGGAGGGAGAAGGGTTCAGGATGGGGAACACGTGTATACCTGTGGCAGATTCATGTTGATATATGGCAAAACCAATACAATATTGTAAATAAAAACAAAAAAAAGGAAAAAATAATGATAATAAACCCACTATAGGTGAATATAAGTATTTTGTGGAAGATATCACCTTATCTTTGACAAAGGAGGCAAGAATATACAATGGATTAAAGACAATCTCTTTAACAAGTGGTGCTGGGAAATCTGGTCAACCACTTGTAAAAGAATGAAACTAGAACACTTTCTAACACCATACACAAAAATAAACTCAAAATGGATTAAAGATCTAAACATAAGACCAGAAACTATAAAACTCCTAGAGGAGAACATAGGCAAAACACTCTCTGACATACATCACAGCAGGATCCTCTATGACCCACCTCCCAGAATATTGGAAATAAAAGCAAAAATAAACAAATGGGACCTAATTAACCTTAAAAGCTTCTGCACATCAAAGGAAACTATTAGCAAGGTGAAAAGACAGTCTTCAGAATGGGAGAAAATAATAGCAAATGAAGCAAATGAAGCAACTGACAAACAACTAATCTCAAAAATATACAAGCAACTCCTACAGCTCAACTCCAGAAAAATAAATGACCCAATCAAAAAATGGGCCAAAGAACTAAATAGACATTTCTCCAAAGAAGACATACAGATGGCTAACAAACACATGAAAAGATGCTCAACATCACTCATTATCAGAGAAATGCAAATCAAAACTACTATGAGGTACCATTTCACACCAGTCAGAATGGCTGCGATCCAAAAGTCTACAAGCAATAAATGCTGGAGAGGGTGTGGAGAAAAGGGAACCCTCTTACACTGTTGGTGGGAATGCAAACTAGTACAGCCACTATGGAGAACAGTGTGGAGATTCCTTAAAAAACTGGAAATAGAACTGCCTTATGATCCAGCAATCCCACTGCTGGGCATACACACTGAGGAAACCAGAAGGGAAAGAGACACGTGTACCCCAATGTTCACCGCAGCACTGTTTATAATAGCCAGGACATGGAAGCAACCTAGATGTCCATCAGCAGATGAATGGATAAGAAAGCAGTGGTACATATACACAATGGAGTATTATTCAGCCATTAAAAAGAATACATTTGAATCAGTTCTAACGAGGTGGATGAAACTGGAGCCTATTATACAGAGTGAAGTAAGCCAGAAAGAAAAACACCAATACAGTATACTAACGCATATATATGGAATTTAGAAAGATGGTAACAATAACCCTGTGTATGAGACAGCAAAAGAGACACTGATGTATAGAACAGTCTTATGGACTCTGTGGGAGAGGGAGAGGGTGGGAAGATTTGGGAGAATGGCACTGAAACATGTAAAATATCATGTATGAAACGAGTTGCCAGTCCAGGTTCGATGCACGATACTGGATGCTTGGGGCTAGTGCACTGGGACAACCCAGAGGGATGGAATGGGGAGGGAGGAGGGAGGAGGGTTCAGGATGGGGAACACATGTATACCTGTGGCGGATTCATTTTGATATTTGGCAAAACTAATACAATTATGTAAAGTTTAAAAATAAAATAAAAAAATAATAATTTCCAAAACAAAAAGAATTAAAATTTGACAAGAATAGTGACTTTTTAACATTCTTATGTGCTTTTATATGTTTACAAAATTTTTTATACCTGTATTTATAGGGAACAGGGAGAAACCAATGGCACCCCACTCTAGTACTCTTGCCTGGAAAATCCCATGGACAGAGGAGCCTAGTGGGCTGCAGTCCAGGGGGTCTACAGTCCAGTCGACTGAGTGACTTCACTTTCACTTTTCACTTTCATGCATTGGAGAAGGAAATGGCAACCCACTCCAGTGTTCTTGCTTGGAGAATCCCAGGGATGAGGGAGCCTGGTGGGCTGCCGTCTATGGGGTCAGGTCGCACAGAGTCGGACACGACTGAAGTGACTTAGCAGCAGTAGCAGCAACATAGGGAACAGCTGGTTTCTTATATCTGCTTTTGCTTTCCATCTATTGAAATATAGTTTGGGTTGAAGTATATGAGAAAATATGACTTCATACACATTTTAGTTGGCAAAATGAAGTATATTTTAACAGCCTTTAAGATGATTGCATATATTCTTCTTTGCTACTTAACTAATACTTGACAAGTGGTAGTTTCTCAAAGGTTAGTTGCACTATGAAGTCTGTTGTCATATCGGTCAACTTTTTGAAACTCTGTTGTATTAAAATCCATTAGTTTAATTTGTACTTTGAATGAATATTTTGCCATGCATGATTTTGTGAAATTATACTTTGATTGTATAGGAAATTTACTGAGGCATACAGATCTTTCTGATGTTGACACATTTCATTATATAATATAAAAAAATATTATCACCAACCTTATGAGAAAAGTGTGTAAGTATTGGAAGCTGTGGAGATCGTGTGAATACCAATTTTCCAAACTTGGAATTTTGCTTAATAACTTTAATTTTTTCACTTGTAACAAATGCTCTCAGTATTTTCTTTGAAGGGACGGGCTCACTTCATTAATTTTTGAGAAAATATCTGCCAGATACAGATGTATATGTCTGAATAATAAAAATTTGTCTTCCTGTTGTTTATTCAAGAAAAAACAGTGTTTATGAAAAAAAAAAAAAAAACAGTCAGTTCAACTCAAGCAGTTATACTGGTGCTTTTGCTTGTCTGTTTCTTTGTATATGTTCAACAGAAGTGTGCTGTAGGCATACTTTAATTTTATCACACAAATATTAAAAAAATCATGTGTTCTCATGATGGAAGATTTGATAAAAATCAATCCTACTTACTCTTTTACCAAGGATATCCTTGGTTGAAACCAGGCATTTTTTGAAATTGTGATTGTATGGTGATAAAGAATATAATGACTGTTGTACAAATAGATGCCGCTGCTTTGATTCATCCTAAGGTACAGCATTTGACATATCATTGCTTTTGCATCATCAGTGGAAATGTCATCTCATCACAATAAAATGGGACAATAATGTCATCATATTACTGTGAAAATAGTTTGAACTCACTCTTAAAAGTACCTGATATGAAAATATAACCTCAGACCTTTTCATTCTATCTTCATTCAAGGAAGGGAATGAATTATGCATGAGCAAGAAGTTTTCTATTTATACCTACACATAGATATATAATACCCACATTAATAACAGCTCACAAAATTGCACAAGGATTGAAAATTTAATGAGCTTAAATGTAGTTAGACTTAAGTTCAAATACATCCATCTACTATTTTATTAGAATAATTTTCATCCAACAGTAATACTTTCTCATTTTTCCCACAAATTCTGAAAAATACACAGAGCAAGAACCTACTTACTAAGATGTCCATGGTTATTCACATAAGAGAGTTAAATTCCTTACTATCTGAGCCACCACGGAAGCCCAAAATATTATTCACAACTAGTTAAATATGCCATGCAGGAGACCCAGGTTTGATCCCTGGGTCAGGAAGATCCCCTGGAGAAGGAAATGGCAACCCATTCCAGCATCCTTGCCTGGAAAATCCCATGGACAGAAGAGCCTAGTGGTCTGTACAGTCCATGGGGTCACAAAGAGTTGGATAGGACTGAGTGACTAACACACACACACAGGTAAATACGAGTGCTTTATATACTAACTGAATATCTGGAAGACCTAGATTATTCCATATTAATGATATCACATTTATCTTTTAGTTATCAACAAGGACTAGTTGCATTTTGATTCATTCACTCAATGATTTTTTGAGACCATGAGCTGGTGAGAGGGAGTGTATTAGTGTACAAAAATAAGGTACAACCTTTATTTAATGCCACACAGTGCTGGATATAATTTAAGGTGGTAGGTGCGGTAATAAAACTAAAATATAAGAAACTATGGAATTACAGAATTAGAAGAACTAACTTAACTCCACGTGGAGAATCAGACACAGTGGCCTAGAAAGAGGATAAACTTGGAGTTGATTAACGAAAGACAAGTAATTAAAATAATAATAATAACTACCATTCCACTTATGTCCTAGGCCCTGTTCTAAGCAGTCTATATTTACTTAGGGACTTAGTCCTCATAATAATAGCTTCCCTGGTGGTTCAACAGTATAGAATCTGCCTGTGATACAGGAGCCTCAGGAGATGCAGGTTTGATCCCTGGGTTGGGAAGATCCCCTGGAGGAGGGCATGGCAACACACTCCAGTATTCTTGCCTGGGGAATCCTATGGACAGAGGAGCCTGGTGGGCTACAGTCCATGGTCACAAAGATTTGGACACGAGTGACGCAACTTAGCAGGCATATCCTCATAATAACCCAATGAATAGGAGCAATCATTATCCCAATTTTACAGATGCTGAGTCTGAGTCACCGGTGGTTACAAAAAAAAAAAAAAACCTGCCCATGGTCAAACAGAAAACGAATAGTTGGAACCTTATTTGAACCCAAGATGTCCAGCTTCAGAGTTTGTGCTTTTGATCACTACACAGTTTTTCAATCTCAAACCACATGAAACGTTTACTTAGTAAAGGTATCTAGGATTTCTGCATTAGCATTCATTGTACGTGCAGGAAGAAAGGGTATGCTAAGCAAGAAATAGGTAGAGTCTGGTGAGAGGATGTCATATTCTGCTCTGTTTCTACTCTGAAGTAGGAAGCAAGGTAATCTTCCTCAGGAGGGCAAAGTGGGGAGATAGCTTATCTTGAATTTGAGTAAATATTAAAGATTGAGAATAGCCACTACATTATATGCAGAAAGGAAATAGCTATTCATTGTGTCATTCAGTCACCCAGTCATGTTCGACTCTTTGCAACCCCATGAACTGCATCACGCCAAGCATCCCTGTCCCTCATCTTCTTCTGAAGTTTGCCCAAGTTCATGTCCTTTGCATTGGTGATGCCATCCAGCCATCTCATCCTCTGATGCCCTCTTATCCTCTGCCCTCAATCTTTCCCACAATCAGGGACTTTTCCAATGAGTCGACTGTTCATATCAAGTGGCCAAAATACTGGAGCTTCAGCTCCTTCCAACGAGTATTCAGTGTTGATGTCCCTTACGATTGACTGGTTTGATCTCCTTGTTGTCCAAGGAACTTTCAGGAGTCTTCCCCAGCACCACAGTTTGAAGGCATCAATCTTTTGACATTCTGCCTTCTTTATGGTCCAGCTCTCACAACCAAACGTGACCACTGAGAAAATCATAGCCTTGAGTATACAAACTTTTGTCAGCAGAGTAATTTCTGTGCTTTTCAACACAGTGTCTAGGTTTGTCATAGCTTTCCTGCCAAGAAGCAGTCATCTGATTTCATGGCTGCAGTCACCGTTTGCAGTGATTTTAGAGCCCAACAAGAGAAAATCTGTCACAGCTTCCACCTTTCCCCCTTCTATTTGCCATAAAGTATTGGGACCAGATGCCATGATCTTAGTTGTTTTTTGTTTTTTTTTTTTTTAATATTAGTTTTAAGCCGGCTTCTTCACTCTCCTCCTTCACCCTCATCAAGAAGCTCTTAAGTTCCTCTTCGCTTTCTGCCATTGGAGTGGTATGATCTGCATATCTGAGGTTGTTGGTATTTCTCCCGCCTATCTTCATTCCAGCTTGTAACTCATCCAGCCTGGCATTTCTCATGATGTGCTCAGCAAATAGGTTAAAAAAGCAGGATGACAGCAGACAGCCCTGTCATACTGTTCTCAGTCTATTGTATGTAACTATTCATAAGAATTGATGCTTTTGAACTGTGGTGTTGGAGAAGACTCTAGAGAGTCTCTTGGACTGCAAGGAGATCCAACCAGTCAATCCTAAAGGAAATCAGTCCTGAATATTCATTGGAAGGACTGGTGCTGAAGCTAAAACTCCAATACTTTGGCCACCTGATGTGAAGAACTGACTCATTGGAAAAACCCTGATGCTGGGAAGGATTGAAGGCAGGAGGAGCAGGGGACAACAGAGGATGAGATGGTTGGATAACATCACCGACGTGATGGACATGAGTTTGAGTGGGCTCTGGGAGTTGGTGACAGACAGGGAAACCTGGGGTGCTGCTGTCCATGGGGTCGCAAAGACCCAGACACGACTGAGCGACTAAACTAACTAATTCATACATATAGCTAATGTTTACAATCTTATATTTTTAGTGGTCCAAGTCTTCATTGTTGTTGATTTTTCCCAGCAGATCTCAGAATTTGCAGTAGAAGAAAATATTTGGATTGGCTCCAGGTTTATAAATAAAATATGGTTTGAGGATATTTTTGAAGGAGTAGGTAAAAATCATGGACTTGGAGGTTTAGATTAAATAGAAAAATTCCTGACAGAGAAAATGCAGAGCTCTGCTATTTTATTTTTGACTTTTCTACCTATGAGAAGGACATCCAGTCTGGAAACAGCAGAATACTACTGAAGCCCAAGATAAAAGGGAAGATTTTTATGAGCACACAGGGTTTTCAAGTGAATGTATGTTGCCTGTTCCAGAAAAGAAAAGAATTTAGGATTGGTTCATATCTGGAGTCTCACTGCCTGTATTGAAATGCCAGTTTTTGTGACAGTGACCAAACTATTTAAACTGTCTGTACTGTGCTTTCCTTTCTATAAAGTGAGGATAATAGCTGCAATTTATCCCAGAGTGTTATGATAAGGATTAGCTGAGTTAAATCATGAAATGCACAGATCGATGCTTGCCCAGAATAAGTACTTAGTAAGTGCTCATTTTTATTACTAATATTGATTTGTTATTATCATAGACTAGAGGAATAAAGAATTTCCAAATGAAGAGTTCACTATACTAACAAAAACTGTGATTTTGTTTCTTAAAATATCCATTCAGAGTCTGAATACTTCAAAAAAATTTTAAGTACATCACTCAGGGTTCCTCATTTCTCAGATCTCACTCTCTGAGTGAGTTTGTGTCAGCAAATGTTAATCTTATATATAATTTACTCTCAATTCCCTCAAATAGAAATACCAGTTTATACTGCAGTAATTCTTAAAAGTAAAAAAAGTTTTATTTCCTGAAATAAAAATAATCAAAAAGCAGCATGGTTTACAGGTACCAAGAAAGTCTAATCCCAGTATTTTGGAATCTCTGTCCCATAATAATGAAACTGTGCTACATCCTTAGAATTTTAGCTAAGTAAGAGTCAGACATGACTAAGCGACTTCACTTGCACTTTTCACTTTCACACATTGGAGAAGGAAATGGCAACCCACTCCAGTGTTCTTTTTTTTTTTTTAATTTTTTTTTAAATTTTATTTTATTTTTAAACTTTACATAACTGTATTAGTTTTGCCAAATATCAAAATGAATCCGTCACAGGTATACATGTGTTCCCCATCCTGAACCCTCCTCCCTCCTCCCTCCCCATTCCATCCCTCTGGGTCGTCCCAGTGCACCAGCCCCAAGCATCCAGTATCGTGCATCGAACCTGGACTGGCAACTCGTTTCATACATGATATTTTACATGTTTCAATGCCATTCTCCCAAATCTTCCCACCCTCTCCCTCTCCCACAGAGTCCATAAGACTGTTCTATACATCAGTGTCTCTTTTGCTGTCTCGTACACAGGGTTATTGTTACCATCTTTCTAAATTCCATATATATGCGTTAGTATACTGTATCCAGTGTTCTTGCCTGGAGAATCCCAGGGACAGAGGAGCCTGGTGGGCTGCCGTCTATGGGGTCGCAGAGTCGGACACAACTGAAGCAACTTAGCAGCAGTAGCAATCCCTCCTTATTCTGGCCTTAACTAAAATCTGGTTTTTCTCAGACTTGTCAGAAACTATTAATTATCCTCCAGGATAATTATGAATACATGGATTAATGTGTCATCTAATAATGCTTGTGTTTAATCATCTGACTAATGTAATATCAATAAAATAGGTAAGGATTCTTTATCTTTCAATTGACTTTTTAAAAGTTGTGCAAAGTAGCTAATGCCTATAGTTGCAAAGTGAGGCTGAAAACTGGTAGAAAATAAGGGAAAACAACAAAACAGCTACTCTTAATTGAAGTAGTATTGAAGTATTCAATATTCATTACTGAATACTCATTATTTACAGTGTACAGGTATTATTCTAAGTAATTCTACATGTGTTAGTCTCTATTACTAAGTGGGCATTACTGATTTTTCTCAACTAAAAATGACAAAACTGAGTCTGGGAAAGGTTATACAACCACCTAAAGGCAGACATCTGGAGAAGGCGATGGCACCCCACTCCAGTACTCTTGCCTGGAAAATCCCATGGACGGAGGAGCCTGGTAGGCTGCAGTCCATGGGGTCTCTAAGAGTCAGACATGACTGAGTGACTCCCCTTTCACTTTTCACCTTCATGCATTGGAGAAGGAAATGGCAACCCACTCCAGTGTTCTTGCCTGGAGAATCCCAGGGACAGGGGAGCCTGGTGGGCTGCCATCTATGGGGTCACACAGAGTCGGACACAACTGAAATGACTTAGCAAGGGGAGACATCTAGGTTTTATAGGAAAGGAACTATCTGGATTTTAGAATATGATTATACTTATATCTTTTGGCTATAATCTCTGTGTAGTATACATTTCTATTTTAATGGGACCAAGGTTATGACATGGGCTTCCCCAATGGCTAGTAGTAAAGAATCTGCCAGAAATGCAGGAGATGCATGTTTGATCCCTGGGTCAGGAAGATCCCCTGGAGGAGGAAATGATAAACCACTCCAGTACTCTTGCCAGGAAAATCCCAAGGACAGAGGAGCCTGGTGGGCTACAGTCCCTAGGGTTGCAAAGAGTCGCACATGACTGAGCACACACACAGAAGGTTATAACGTACTTTTTGTTTTACGTTAAAATAGAGGTGATATAAAAATCTGAACAAAATGAACAACTTCTGTTTCTTAATGGTTTCACAGTATCCTAACATGGAACTTTCACTGCCCTTTTCTATAGACAGAATTCTTACTACCACCATCAGTGACTTGAAGTTTCTCTTCTTTGATCAGATCATCAGGACACATTCCACATGGAGTCTTCAAGACATGCTCTATTACCAAGACCTATCCATTTGCAGACTGTGTCCAAAGAGATAGTTTGTAGGTAAACATAAAACTTCATCACTGTATCAGTTTATCACTCTTGCAGAATTCTGTTCTATATATTCTCCAATGAATAGGCTACCTTCCCTCTCACCTGGAAGAATTTTCTACATATTCCTTGCTAGAGTTGAGTTGGTCCATCCTCAGTAAGAGGTAAAACTATGTTCTCAGAAGTTTTCTTACTGCATGCTGCATAGCTTCAACTGTGATAAAATCAGACATACTTTCTCAAATCTAGGCTTCCATACCAATGCACCCCCCTCAACCTCTGTAAAATGGAGTTGTCAGTAAAATTAGCTAAGCTAAATATCTTTATATCTGCAGTTGTTTGTAGACAATGTTCATGACCAGGAAGTTTCTTATTCTGTTTCTTGTGTAAATTTGATACTTTAAATAGTAATTAGTAATTTCCTAAATGTGATAAGATAAACCTGTGACTATTTAAGAGTTTCTCATGAATATCTAAACTTTAAACACAGAAGTTGAATTAAATAAATTGATTATTCACACTTTAAAAATCTTTCTTATGGCTACTATTTGATAATTTATGGGGAAACTGTTGGTTCATGTATATCATCTTTATTCCTTTAAATCATAATTAGAAACTTTAAAATTTCCATTTCTTGAGTTTATATTAGTTAATATCATAAAAGTAATGGAGAATCCACACTACAATACTAATTAATGACTAAAATATAAAATGTATGAAAATGTAATTAAAGTTTAGATTGGCTGTCTTCTACATTAACAAAACTATCTTCTCTGCCTTTTGACAAAATATAAATTGTCCTATATGTGAAGTTTCTATGGGAAAATGTACTGAATAGAAGCCCCCCAAAAATGCAGTCAAAACTCTTTCTGTCCCTTTATTTATTTTTGAAGGGAATTGAACTTGAACCTAGAAAATATAATTACATGAACAGCTAATGACTGGCAAGTTAGCAAATGTTAGCAGAAGAGTTAGACAGTATAAAATCATTATTGCAATTACGGCTCTATAAAATGAGGAATCCAGGGGTCCATACAGGAAAAAATTGATAAATTGAACTTAATCAAAAAGAATTTTGCTATTTGAAAGACGCTGTTAAGACAATAAAAAGACAAGCAACAGAGTGAAAGAAAACATATACAGGCCATATATCTGATAAAGGATTTGTGTCCAGAATATATAAAGAGCTCTCAAACCTTAATGATATGGAATATATATATATACACACATACATATATACATATATGATGGGTATAGGATTTGAAAGACATTTCACCAATGACAATTTGTCAATGGAAAAGGAGCACATGAAAAGACACTCAACATTATTAATTCTTGGGGAATGCAAATGAAATCCACAAGAACATATCACTACACACCTATTAGGAAGGCTAAAAAAAAGAGGAAAAAAAGAAAGACACTGACAATACTAAGTGTACCGAAAAGGATGAAGAGTATTATATTGCTCTGTTTGGAATGCAAAATGGTATAGCCAGTTCAGCAGTTTCTTTTAAAATTAAATATACCATTATCCTATGACTCAGTAATACTATTCTTAGATATTCACCCACTGAAATCAAAATTTATATTCCCATGAAAATCTTTATTTATAATTGCCCCAAACTGGGAACAAGCCAAATGTCCTTCAATGTGTGAGCTGATAAACCACCTATGGTACAATGCAACACCACTCAACAGTAAAAGGAGACAAATTGTTAGTATGTTCAACAATGTGGATGAATATCAAATATCAAATTGATTTTCTTAATCAAATATTAAGAAAAATAAGCTAGATTCAAAAGGCTATATACTGTTTGATAGCAGTTTATAGGCATTCTGGGAAAGGCAAACTTTTGATGACATATAACTAATCAGTTATTGCCAGGGTGTGAAGGTGGGTGGGGAAGCAAAACAAGTATTGAGTGGAGTGAATGGAATCTTTTTCTATCTTGATTTTGATAATGGTTACATGAGGGTACACCTTTATCAAAACTCATAGAACTAAATTTTACTGTATATAAATTATATCTCAATTTTAGGAAACCAGAATCATGACTGCCAAATTCTAATACCTTGTTGTTCAGTTGCTAAGTCGTGTCTGAATGTTTGCAACCCCATAGATGGCAGCATGCAAGGCTTCCCCGCATTTATATATATAACTTAAATAAAAAATTTAAAAAGTGATAAAATTTAAAACATTGAAATGTGGTGCTGGAGAAGACTCTTGAGAGTCCCTTGGACTGCAAGGAGATCAAACCAGTCAATCCTAAAGGAAATCAACCCTGAATATTCATTGGAAGAACTGATGCTGAAGCTGATGCTCCAGTCCTTTGGCTGGTTACCTGATACGAAGAGCCGACTGATTGGAAAAGACACTGAAGCTGGGAAAGATTGAAGGCAGGAGGAGAAGGGGATGACAGAGGATGAGATAGTTGGATGGCATCATCAACTCAATGGACATGAATTTGAGCAAACTCTGGGAGACCGTGAAGGACAGGGAAGCCTGGGGGACTGCAACCCATGGGGTTACGAAGAGTCGGACACAACTTAGCGACTGAACAACAGACCTACTCACTCAGAAATCTCTTGAAAAAACAATGATTTGAAAAGCACCTTGATCATAATTGAGGGCAACCCACTTACTAATCCTAAAGTGGGTGCTGAAGAGGGAGAAACCTGCAATAACTTTCTCTGGAGACCAAAATGCAGGTGCCTACCGGCACCAGTGGGTGTGCTCTGCATGCTGTACACCTTGCACAATGCCACAGCTGGGACGGTGAGGGCACCAAATGCTGAAGCCCCTACACAGCAGCCTTGGCTCTGCCACAATTGGTGAGGGCACACAGTTCACCTAAGGAATATCCCTTGAGCACCAGGCTCTGGAGACCAGGGGGAGTTTGCATTTGTGGGACTTTTGGGTCCCCTGGATCCTCTCCTACACAAAACCACACCTCTGAGGCTGGTTAGAATGAACTATTTTGCCTAATTCATACAGACAAAACCAGAGGTAGAAAAAATGAGGAGATAAAGGAACATGTGTTAAACCAAAGAACTAGACAAATTCCCAGATAAAGACCTTAATGAATTAAGATAAACTTTCCTGCTAAAGAGATCAAAGGATGGTCATAAAGACGCTCTCTGATCTCTGGAGAAGAATGGATGAACGTAGTGAGAACTCCAATGACATTTTTTAGTTATTTCAGGCAGAAGGGTAAACTGGATCCCTGCTACTCCACCTTGACAAGAAGCAGAAGTTCAGGAGATCTTGACGTTTTAATTTATAAATAAAATTGTTGTTGTTTTTCAATAAATATATAACTGTTTGAAATCATAGCTATATTTCTTAAGCTTGTAAAAATTAACTGACTGATAACATCTTGAAGTTTATTATTTTTACCCCGTGTCTTGCTTTTCTTTCGTCAGAGTCCTCTAGAGCCTTGTTACTCAGTATAGTCCTCTGACTAAAAGCTTTGAGATCACAAGAGAGCATGTTCGAAAGTCAGAACCTTGCGCTCCACTCAGAACTACTGAGTAAAAATCTTCATTTTAACAAGATCCCCACATTCAACATATTAAATTTCAAGAAACACTGCATCCTGGGATATTTCTTCCAAAGGTACTTAGGTCTCATTTTTAGTTCCTTGACTGGAAGTCCTAGCCAAGGTGGAGCATTTTAACCTTGTACACCAGAGCATGGAATCCAGCCATTATGCATTTGGGTTTCAGTCCTGAAAATTTGTAGATGTGTGACTTTGTGTAAGGTAATTTTTAGTCTCAGTTTCTTCATCCGCCAAGCAGAGCTAATAAAGCTGACTTCGTGAAGTGAAGTGGAAGTCGCTCAGTCGTGTCTAACTCTTTGTGACCCTGTACTATACAGTCCATAGAATTCTCCAGGCCAGAATACTGGAGTGGGTAGCCTTTCCCTTCTGCAGGGGATCTTCCCAACCTAGAGACTGAACCCAGGTCTCCTGCATTGCAGGCAGATTCTTTACCAGCTGAGCCACAAGGGAAGCCCAAGAATACTGGTACTGGAGTGGGTAGCCTATCCCTTCTCCAGTGGATCTTCCTGACCCAGGAATTAAACCAGGGTCTCTTGGATTGCAGGCAGATTCTTTACCAACTGAGCTATCAGGGAAGGCCTGCTGACTTTGTAGGAATGTTATAAAATCAAATTAGAGATTACATCTAGTATTTGACACATAATTAATTCTAAACAAAAGGTAATTATAATTATTATAAAATTATTAGATTGTAAGTTTCTGGAAGAAAAGAAACTTGACATGACATCAAGTTTCTCTGCATTTCCCACAACACCTAAGAGAGAAGATATTTATTCACTGATTGATTGATTGATTGTGATGACATTTGAATATCTCTCTAGCTGATTAAGAAAAGAAATAGAAGTTAATGAAAATACTTCCAGTGAGTAGAGTATGTGACTCACCATAGTCATAATCATTGAAGGAAAAAATAGACAATCTGTACTTCATTCATATTTACACATAGAATATGTTTAGCCCATTGATGTTCAATGTTCATCAAGACAATTAATTTTGCCTATTTCTTATTCAATTTTAATCTCACCTATTTCTTGTTCCATTTTAAGCAGCAGAGTCACTCAATTTAGTGAAATTATTCCTCAGATACTCCTGTCAAACTTTAATTGAATGAGCAATGACCTGTGTGTAGTGTCACGATTCACCTGGATTTTCTTATCCAAATGATTTTTTTGAGAAAGTGAAAATCAAGAAAAGAGAGAAAGGAAATTCACCCCAACACATCATGATTCAGTGTGTTGCTCTTTAAATTCAAAGATGATATGACTGCAGTGATTTCTATGATGCTTATTTAAAGATTTTGTTTCTAGCCTCCTCTTCATCACAATTTTGATGAAATGTTGAAGCTAATCTTCCATAGTCTTTCAGACTGTTACACTTTTATGATATTGGGGAGGCACTTTTGAGAGATTAATGAAAACCACATATATAATTGGACCATAGTGGACTGGAACAATGATTACAGCCACATTAAGAGAATAATCTTCATCACTGGATCATAGGAAAAAGCAAGAGAATTCCAGAAAAATATCTACTTTTGCTTCATTGACTATGCAAAAGGCTTTAACTGTGTGGATCACAACAAACTGAAGAAATTCTAAAATGATGGGAATACAGGACCACCTTATCTATCTTCTAAGGAACCTGTATGCAGGTCAAGAAGCAAGGATTATAGTGGACATTGAATAACAGACTTGTTCAAAATCAAGAAAGGAGAATTCCAGGGCTACATATTGTCACCCTGCTTATTTAACTTATATGCAGAGTATATCATGTGAAATGCTGGGCTGGATGAATCACAAGCTGGAATCAAGATTGTCAGGAGAAATATAAATAACCTCAGATATGCAGATAACAACATCCTTATGGCAAAAAGCGAAGAAGAACTAAAGAGCCTCTTGATGAAAGTGAAAGAGGAGAATGAAAATGTTGGCTTAAAACTTAACATTCAAAAACTAAGATCATAGCATCTGGTGCCATCATATCATGGCAAATAGATGGGGAAACAATGGAAATAGTGACATACTTTATTTCCATGGGCTACAAAATCAATGCATATGGTGACTGCAGCCATGAAATTAAAAGAAGCTTACTCCTTAGAAGAAAAGCTATGACCAACGTAGACTGCATGTTAAAAAGCAGAGACATAACTTTGCTGACAAAGGTCCGTCTAGTCAAAGCTACAGTTTTTCCTATAGTCACATATGGATGTGAGTGTTGGACTAAAGAAGGCTGAGCGCCAAAGAATTGATGCTTTCACAACTGTACTGTTGGAGAAGATTCTTGAGAGTCCCTTGGACTGCAAGGAGATCAAACCAGTGAATTCTAGAGGAAATCAGCATTGGAAGGACTGATGCTGAAACTGAAACTCCAATCCTTTGGCTGCCTGTTGCAAAGAGCCAAATCTTTGGAAGAGACCCTGAAGCTGGGAAAGATTGAGGGCAATTGGAGAAGGGGAAAAGAGAGGATGAGATGGTTGGATGGCATCAGTGACTCAGTGGACATGAGTTTGAGCAAACTCAGGGAGATAGTGAAGGACAAGGAAGGCTGCCGTGCTGCAGTCCACGGGGTTGCAAAGAATTAGACACGACTGAGCAACTGAACAACACAAGAAAATGATCTAACAAAGGGCCATTTTAGGTAAGAAGAAAACTTTTTTTTTTTTTGATCCCTGGGTAAGGGCTATTTTTAAAATTTTATTGTTTTATTGAAGGATAATTGCTTCACAGAATTTTGTTGCTTTCTATCAAACCTCAACATGAATCAGCCATAGGTATATATATATGCCTTCCCTGTTGAAACTGCCTCTCATAACCCTCTAGATAGATTTAGAGTCCCTGTTTGAGTTTCCTGAGCCATAGAGCAAATTTCCATTGGCTATCTATTTTGTGTATGGTAATAAGGAACCTGGAATGTTAGGTCCATGAATCAAGCACATTGGAAGTGGTCAAACAAGAGATGGCAAGAGTAAATGTTGACATTATAGGAATCAGTGAACTAAAATGGACTGGAATGGGTGAATTTAACTGAGATGACCATTATATCTACTACTGTGGGCAAGAATCCCTTAGAGGAAATGGACTAGCCATAATAGTCAACAAAAGTGTCTGAAATACAGTACTTGGATGCAATCTCAAAAATGACAGAATGATCTCTGTTTGTTTCCAAGGCAAACCATTCAATATCACGGTAATCCAAGTCTATGCCCCAACCAGTAATGCTGATGAAGCTGAAGTTGAATGGTTCTGTAAAGACCTACTAGACTTATAGAACTAACACCCAAAAAAGATATCCTTTTCATTATAGGGGACTGGAATGCAAAAGTAGGAAGTCAAGAAACACCTGGAGTAACAGGCAAATTTGGCCTTGGAGTACGGAATGAAGCAGGGCAAAGGCTAATAGAGTTTTGCCAGGAGAACACACTGGTCATAGCAAACACCCTCTTCCAACAACACAAGAGAAGACTCTACACATGGACATCATAAGATGGTCAACACTGAAATCAGATTGATTATATTCTTTGCAGCCAAAGATGGAGAAGTTCTATACAGTCAGCAAAAACAAGACCAGGAGCTGACTGTGGCTCAGACCATAAACTCCTCATTGCCAGATTCAGACTTAAATTGAAGAAAGTAGGGAAAACCACTAGACCATTTAGATATGACCTAAATCAAATCCATTACAATTATACAGTGGAAGTGGGAAATAGATTTAAGGGACTAGATCTGATAGACAGAGTGGCTGATGAACTAGGGAAGGAGGTTCATGACATTGTATGGGAGACAGAAAGCAAGACCATCCCCAAGAAACGGAAATGCAAAACAGCAAAATGGCTGTCTGAGAAGGCCTTACAAATAGCTGTGAAAAGAAGAGAAGCAAAAAGCAAAGGAGAAAAGGAAAAATATACCCATTTGAATGCAGAGTTCCAAAGAATAGCAAGGAGAGATAGGAAAGCCTTCCTCAATGATCAATGCAAAGAAATAGAGGAAAACAATAGGACAGGAACGACTAGAGATCTCTTCAAGAAAATTAGCGATACCAAGGGAACATTTCGTGCAAAGATGGGCTCAATAAAGGGCAGAAATGGTACAGACCTAACAGAAGCAGAAAATATTAAGAAGAGGTGGCAAGAACACACAGAAGAACTGTACAAAAAAGATCTTCATGACCCAGGTAATTACGCTGGTGTGATCACTCACCTAGAACCAGACATCCTGGAATGTGACATCAAGTGGTCCTTAGGAAGCATCACTACCAACAAAGCTAGTGGAGGTGATGGAATTCCAGTTGAGCTATTTCAAATCCTAAAAGATGATGCTGTGAAAGTGTTGCACTCAATATGTCAGCAAATTTGGAAAACTCAGCAGTGGCCATGGAACAGGAAAAGGTCAGTTTTCATCCAATCCCAAAGAAAGGCAAAGCCAAAGAATGTTCAAACTACCGCACAGTTGTACTCATCTCACACACTAGTAAAGAAATGCTCAAAATTCTCCAATCCAGGCTTCAGCAATATGTGAACCGTGAATTTCAAGATGTTCAAGCTGGATTGAGAAAAGGCAGAGGAACCAGAGATCAAATTGCCAACATCCGATGGATCATGGAAAAAGCAAGAGAGTTCCAGAAAAACATCTATTTCTGCTTTATTGACTATGCCAAAGCCTTTGACTGTGTGGATCACAATAAACTGTGGAAAATTTTGAAAGAGATGGGAATACCAGATCACCTGACCTGCCTCTTGATATATCTGCATGCAGGTCAGGAAGCAACACTTAGAACTGGACATGGAACCACAGACTGGTTCCAAAGTGGAAAAGTAATACGTCAAGGCTATATACTGTCACCCTGCTTATTTAACTTCTATGCAGAGTACATCATGAGAAATGCTGGACTGGAGGAAGCACAAGCTGGAATCCAGATTGTTAGGGAAAATATCAATAACCTCAGATATACAGATGATACCACCCTTATGGCAGAAAGTGAAGAAGAACTAAAGAGCCTCTTGATGAAAGTGAAAGAGGAGCATGAAAAAGTTGGCTTCAAGCTCAACATTCAGGAAACTAAGATCATGACATCTGGTCCCATCACTTAATGTCAAATACATGGGGAAACAGTGGAAACAGTGGCAGACCTTATTTTGGGGGGCTCCAAAATCACCGCAGATGGTGACTGCAGCCATGAAATTAAAAGATGCTTACTCCATGGAAGGAAATTCATGACCAATCCAGACAGCATATTCAAAAGCAGAGACATTATTTTGCCAACAAATACCCATCTAGTCAAGGCTATCGTTTTTACAGTGGTCATGTATGAATGTGAGATTTGGACTATAAGGAAAGCTGAGCACAGAAGAATTGATGCTTTTGAACTGTGGTGTTAGAAAAGACTTTTGAGAGTCCCTCAGACAAAGAGATCCAATCAGTCCATCCTAAAGATCAGTCCTGAGTGCTCATTTGAAGGACTGATGTTGAAGCTCAAATTCCAATCCTTTGGCCACCTCGTGCAAAGAACTTACTCTTGGGAAAATCCTGATACTGGGAAAGATTGAAGGCTGGAGGAGAAGGGGAAGACAGAGGATAAGATGGTTGGATGGCATCCCTGACTCAGTGCACATGAGTTTGGGTGAACTCCAGGAGTTGGTGATGGACAGGGAGGCCTGGCATGCTGCAGTATGGGGTCACAAAGAGTCAGACTAGACTAAGAGACCAAACTGAACTGAACTGCATGTAAGTTTCCATGTTACCCTTTCCATACATCTTACCCTCTCCTCCCCTCTCTCCATGTCCATAAGTCTGTTCTCTATATCTGTTTTTCCATTGCTGCCCTATAATTATTTCTTCAGTATCATTTTTCTAGATTCCATATATATGCGTTAGAATACAATATTTATCTTTCTGTTTCTGACTTGCTTTGCTCTGTATAATAAATTCTAGGTTCATCCACCTCATCAGAACTGACTCAAATGTGTTCCTTTTTTAATGTCTGAGTAATATTCCATTGTGTATATGTACCACAACTTCTTTATCCATTCATCTGTTGATAGACATCTAGGTTGCTTCCATGTTCTAGTTATTGTAAATAGTGCTGCAAGGAACAATGGGATACAAATGTCTTTTTCAATTTTGGTTTACTCGGGGTATATGCTTAGGAGTGGGATTGCTGGGTCATATGGCAGTTTTATTTCTAGTCTTTTAAGGAATCTCCATACTGTCTTCCATAGTGGCTATATCAATTTACATTCCCACCAACAGTGGAAGAGCATTCCCTTTTCTCCACACCCTCTCCAGTATTTATTGTTTGTAGACTTTTTTATGATAGCCATTCTGACTTGTGTGAGGTGGTATCTCTTTGTAGTTTTGATTTTTATTTCACTAATAATGAGCAATGTTGAGCATCTTTGCATGTGTTTTTTAGCCATCTGTATGTCTTCTGTGGAGAGATGTCTGTTTAGGTCTTTTCCCACTTTTTGATTGAGTTATTTGTTTTTCTGGCATTGAGTTGGATGAACTGCTTGTATATTTTGGAAATTAATCCTTTGTCAGTTGTTTCATTTGCTATTATTTTCTCCCATTCTGAGGGTTTTCTTTTCACCTTGCTTATAGTTTCCTTTGCTGTGCTTTTAAATTTAATGAGGTCCTACTTGTTTATTTTTATTTTTGTTTCCATTACTCTAGGAGGGGGGTCATAGAGGATCTTGCTTTGATTTATGTCATTGAGTGTTCTACCTGTGTTTTCTTCTAAGAGTTTTATAGTTTCTGGTCTTACATTTAGGTCTTTAATCCATTTTCCATTTTTCTTTTTGTATGGTGTTAGGAAGTGTTCTAATTTCATTCTTTTACATGTAGCTGTCCAGTTTTCCCAGCACCATTTATTGAAGAGGCTGTCTTTGTCCCATTGTATATTCTTGCCTCCTTTGTCAAAAATAAGGTAGCCATAGGTGTATAGATTTATTTCTGGGCTTTCTATCTTGTTCCATATTTCTGTTTTTTGCCAGTACCATACTGTCTTGATGACTGTAGCTTTGTAGTATAATCTGAAGTCAGGAAGGTTGATTGCTGTAGCTTCATTCTTCTTTCTCAAGACTGCTTTAGCTATTCCGGGTCTTTTGTGTTTCCACATGAATTGTGAAATTTTTTATTCTAGTTCTGTGGAAAATGCCTTTGGTAATTTGATAGGTGTCACATTGAATATGTAGATTACATTTGGTAGTATAGTTATTTCACAATATTGATTCTTCCTACCCAGGAACATGGGCTATCTCTCCATCTGTTTATGTCATCTTTGATTTCTTTCATTAGTGTTTAATAATTTTCTGTGTACAGTTCTTTTGTCTCTTTCCTTAAGTAAGTTTATTCCTAGATATTTAATTGTTTTTGTTGCAATGCTGAATGGATTGATTTCTTAATTTCTCTTTCTGATTTTTCATTGTTAGTATATAGAAATGCAAGTGATTTCTGTGTATTGATTTTATATCCTGCAACCCTGCTAAATTCACTGATTAGTTCTAGTAACCTTTGATACTATCTTTAGGGTTTTCTATGTTTAGTGTCATGACATCTGCAAACAGGGAGAGTGTTACTTCTTTTCTGATCTGGATTCTTTGTATTTCTTTTTCTTCTCTGATTGCTGTAGCTAGAACTTCCAGAACTATGTTGAATAGTAGTGGTGAAAGTGGACACCCTTGTGTTGTTCCTGATCTTAAGGGGAATTATTTCAGTTTTTCATCATTGAGAATAATGTTTGCTGTAAGCTTATCATATATGGCCTTTACTATGTTGAGGTAGGTTCCTTCTATGCCCATTTTTTGAAGAGTTTTAAAAATTAAAAAAAAATAAACATTAAAAATATAAAAAAGAGAAACAAAATAGAAGAAGAAAGAAAAGAGGAAATAAAAGAGGAAAACTTCATAGAACTGCAAAAGCCCAACGTAGAGGCAGAGATTTATAACAATAAAAAGTGTGGCTGAATACACACACACACACACACATATATATATATATGCCCATAAGCAAAATAAAAACATCCAACAAAAATAAAGTACAATAGATTGACCCAGTGAACAAAGGAAACCAAAAATTATATCTACCAGAACAAAAATAACTAAAGCACAAACTGGAAAACTAAACTAAAGCAAGGTGCCAAAAGAGATGAAAATAAAACTAACACATATATTGAGAGGAAAGGAAAGAAAGAAAAGCATAGATATGCAAAGTTAAATAAAGGTAGATTAAGAAGATTTATATACATTAAAGATTAACTGCAAGGGGGAAAAAACAGTAGGAAAAGCAAACAAAGGAATAAATTTAGAAAACAATAATAGGTTTAAAAAATTAAAAATTGAAATTAAAAAAAAAAAAAGAAAAAACAAACAAAAAAAAGTAAAACTCCACAGAACTGCAAAAGCCCAACCTAGAGGCAGAGGTGTATTAGTTCAGTTCAGTTCAGTTCAGTCACTCAGTCATGTCCAATTCTTTGTGACCCCATGAATTGCAGCATGCCAGGCCTCCCTGTCCATCACCAACTCCTGGAGTTCACTCAGACTCACGTCCATCGAGTCAGTGATGCCATCCAGCCATCTCATCCTCTGTCGTCCCCTTCTCCTCCTGCCCCTAATCCCTCCCAGCATCAGAGTCTTTTCCAATGAGTCAACTCTTCCCATGAGGTGGCCAAAGTACTGGAGTTTCAGCTTTAGCATCATTCCTTCCAAAGAAATCCCAGGGCTGATCTCCTTCAGAATGGACTGGTTGGATCTCCTTGCAGTCCAAGGGACTCTCAAGAGTCTTCTCCAACACCACAGGTCAAAAGCATCAATTCTTCAGCGCCCAGCCTTCTTCACAGTCCAACTCTCACATCCATACATGACCACAGGAAAAACCATAGCCTTGACTAGATGAACCTTTGTTGGCAAAGTAATGTCTCTGCTTTTGAAAATGCTATCTAGGTTGGTCATAACTTTCCTTCCAAGGAGTAAGCGTCTTTTAATTTCATGGCTGCAATCATCATCTGCAGTGATTTTGGAGCCCAAAAACATAAAGTCTGACACTGTTTCCACTGTTTCCCCATCTATTTCCCATGAAGTGATGGGATCGGATGCCATGATCTTCGTTTTCTGAATGTTGAGCTTTAAACCAACTTTTTCACTCTCCTCTTTCACTTTCATCAAGAGGCTTTTGAGTTCCTCTTCACTTTTTGCCATAAGGGTGGTGTCATCTGCATATCTGAGGTTATTGATATTTCTCCTGGCAATCTTAATTCCAGTTTGTGCTTCTTCCAGTCCAGCGTTTCTCATGATGTACTCTGCATAGAAGTTAAATAAGTAGGGTGACAATATACAGCCTTGACGTACTCCTTTTCCTATTTGAAATCAGTCTGTTGTTCCATGTCCAGTTCTAACTCTGGCTTCCTGACCTGCATACAGATTTCTCAAGAGACAGATCAGGTGGTCTGGTATTCCCATCTCTTTCAGAATTTTCCACAGTTTATTGTGATCCACACAGTGAAAGGCTATGGCATAGTCAATAAAGCAGAAATAGATGTTTTTCTGGAACTCTCTTGCTTTTTCCATGATCCAGCTGATGTTGGCAATTTGATCTCTGGTTCCTCTGCCCTTTCTAAAACCAGCTTGAACATCAGAAATTTCACGGTTCACATATTGCTAAAGCCTGGCTTGGAGAATTTTGAGCATTACTTTACTGGCATGTGAGATGAGTGCAACTGTGTGGTAGTTTGAGCATTCTTTGGCATTGCCTTTCTTTGGGATTGGAATGAAAACTGACCTTTTCCAGTCCTGTGGCCACTGCTGAGTTTTCCAAATTTGCTGGCATATTGAGTGCAGCACTTTCACAGCATCATCTTTCAGGATCTGAAATAGCTCCACTGGAATTCCATCACCCCCACTAGCTTTGTTCGTAGTGATGCTGTCTAAGGCCCACTTGACTTCACATTCCAGGATGTCTGGCTCTAGGACAGTGATCACACCATGGTGATTATCTGGGTCGTGAAGATCTTTTTGGTACAGTTCTTCTGCATATTCTTGCCATCTCTTCTTAATATTTTCTGCTTCTGTTATGTCCATACCATTTCTGTCCTTTATCGAGCCCATCTTTGCATGAAGTGTTCCCTTGGTATCTCTAATTTTCTTGAAGAGATCTCTAGTCTTTCCCATTCTGTTGTTTTCATCTATTTCTTTGCATTGATCACTGAAGAAGGCTTTCTTATCTCTTCTTGCTATTCTTTGGAACTCTGCATTCAGATGCTTATATCTTTCCTTTCCTCCTTTGCTTTTCGCCTCTCTTCTTTTCACAGCTATTTGTAAGGCCTCCCCAGACAGCCATTTTGCTTTTTTGCATTTCTTTTCCATGGGGATGGTCTTGATCCCTGTCTCCTGTACAATGTCACGAACATCATTTGTGACTGAGTTGAAAAAAAAAGCTCAAAAGCTTAATTAGATTTCATACTGCCAATTAAATTGACAAGTACAACAGAGGGGTAAAAAAAGTGGGGGGAAATCCAAAAGAATATACAGAACAAATCAAAACATAAGAATAATAAATGTTATTCTTGAGTCACTGCTGTCAGAGTCCTTTCCCTCGCTGGGAGTCACAGTCCACCTCACCTCCCTAGGATTATTTCCAACACTGTGCTGGTATCTGGACCCGATGCACCTTCCAGGGGACCCATGTCCCTGTCTGGGGTATGTATGGCTGCGGCAAGGACTGTCTCATTCCATTTAGGCTGCCACAGATCAGCTGTTTCACTCTCAGCCTTAAATGTTTCTCCTCTGACTCAGACAGTTGCCCCGATGTGGGAATCAGACCCCTGCTTCTGTTCTCTCACCTGCTAAGGGCAGGTCCAGTCCTCCTAACACCCCTGTTTTTCCCTAGTTCCTTTGTCCTACTGAGTTTTGCGTGGTTCTATACATTCTTTTCCTCTGCTCAAGTACTCCTGTCCAACTCTCAGCTGGTGTTCTGCATGCACTTCTGTGTCTGAAGGTGTATTCCTCATGTATCCTTGGAGAGAGATGTACTTCATGTCCACCTGCTCCTCCGCCATCCTGTTCTCTTCCAGGCAAAAAGAAAAACTCTTATGCATTATTCAAAAATCTATATACAAAATAACATATAAGAAATGCAAAAATGATTTTTTAAATTAATTTAATTTTCAAAGTTATTTTCTATAAGCAAACACTAGTATAAAATTATTTTAAGATTAATTTATTTGTTTAATTGTAATATATCAGAACTTCTAATTGATGTTGGGAATTATTTCTTGTATCTGAGATTTTAACTTTAAACAAAAAGATCAAATAACATTTATTGTCTTTAAAAGAGTCACTTGGCAAAATAATTAGTAACTATCATGTTTTTATTTGAAGACTTGGTCTCCCCAAAATGTCAAAAATATGCAGATCCCTTTGCCTGTATTCTCACTTTATTTGCATCTCCCAAGTCAAATTGCTGTTAGGACTATGAGAAACAAGGCTCTGAATTTGAAGATCTTCTCCAGATGATGACTAATAGCTAACAAGGTGCTTTATCTTTTATGGGACTGACTGAGACCCTGGGGACCAGCTTTACAAGGATCCTAGACAGATATCAGAAAGAAGCACATCCTGGAAAGATTCAGTCCTTCCTGTCCTTTGCACTGAGACAGCATTGAGCATTTGAGGGGCAGAGATCCTTCTTCTAAGTATCCTAGCAGCAGCACCAGCAAATTGCCCATACACTTCCAGCCCACAAGGGAGTGTTTTCAGCTATCTGTGCATCACTTAGAGTCTTCCAACCCCAGCTCTCATACTCTGTGGATTAACAATGGAAAAAAAAAACTCAACCATTTAAGGAACCCCAACAAACAGAATGATTAGTCAGTATCTCAGCCCAAGTCCAGTTAGGAGACAGAAATCATACCAATTTTTTTTAACAGAGAGAATGTGAAATAAAGAATGCTTAATGATATGTAAAAAAATGTAAATTAGGTAACTGAAAACCAAAAGGAGAATGCTGGGGTCTCATGGGCTTCCTGGGTGGCAATAGTGGTAAAGAACCTGCCTGCCAGTCCTGGAGACATAAGAGACATAGGTTCGATCCCAGGGACAGGAAGATCCTCTGGAGGAGGGCAGGGCAACCCACTCCATTATTCTTGCCTGGAGAATCCCATGAACAGAGGAGCCTGGCAGTCTACAGTCCATAGGGTTGCAAAGAGTTGGATACAACTGAAGTGACTTAACATGCACTTACACTAGGGTCTCGTGGAGGGAGAAATTTCAAGTAAACATAAGTAAAACCCTTATGGGTATTTCCTACCCATAAGGCTGGGGTTAAAAGGAAAACACTTAGAAATATTAAAACCTGGGGGAGAGGCCCCACAGAGCTAAAATTCAGACCTCTTAGGAAGGGATCTTATTCCACCAGTCATGGTATATTTGAGCTGGAGAAGGGGGTCCCATGGGGCTGGGACCCAGACGTCTAAGAAGGGATGTCAGCCATCTGGTGATGGTATATATGGTGATAAAGCTGGTCTTGTCTTAGTTGGAAAGACTACAAACAAGATTCAACTTCTACTGTGGATGAACACAGCTGCTACCATGGTGAGAAAGCCTTACTAGGGCAACAAAAACTCAGAAAAAAACAGGAAGTTGGCAAGAAGAAAACAGAAAATAAGAAGTCCATTCTTTCTCCTGCATACAATCTCTCTCTCTCTTTCTTTCTCTTTCTCTCTCTCTCTCTCACACACCCCCTATTGACAAAGCTTTAAGGGGAACAGCTGACAAAGCAGAATGAAGTTAGTTGAATTTCAGTCTCAGCATCAAAAGCCATGTACAGAAGGGTAGTTTGAGAGCTGAAGTGCCTTATCTTCATAACTGAAACAGAAAGAAGTAGAATACATACACGCAAATAGAGTAACCAAGAGAGATAAATGGAAATGGAAAAAAAATAGAAAAAATAAGGTAATTCAAATAAAGGAAAAAAATAGTCTTTCTATAGATTAAAGAAATAGTAATTTAAAAATACTATCTTCTAAACAAATCACCTGATGAATTCAAAGAAAGGTTTCCACTGAGATTTAACCAGTGGTGTGGAAAATCAAGTTAAATAAGTAACACAAAGCACAGGACAAAGTATAAGTAGATTACTCCATTCCCTGCAGCCTATACAGGTATCTGTTGACCATGAAAATAAAAGTAGATTGAAATACTGACCAAAGGGAAAAAAAAAGTAAGACAAATGGAACCAAGATCCCAGAGAGTTAATGTGAATACTAGGAATTCTAGAAGAAGTTAAATGAACAAATAGAGGGGAAGAAATAATCAGACAAATAGTAGAAGAATATGTATTTGATTTGAGGAACTCAAGTCTTCAGATTAAGTTTCATTGTGTTCGGTAAATGAAACTTTTTTTTTTTTCATTTACTAATGGTAAGCCTAGGAATAAAAGTCCTAAACTGAAGATAAAGGGGGATTTACAAGTTTCCAGGCATATAGAAAAAATACCATCAAGAGAAAAATATTTTTAAAAAAAGGAGACAGAGAGAGACAAAAATTATTAAGCTTGCACTAGAATTCTCATCCAAAATCTAGGAAAATAAAAGCTAAAAGAAAGATTCTGTCAGTTGATTATGAAGAAAAAGGACTACTCAAAAAGTCAAATAACTGAAAAGTAAATACAAACTCAATTCCTTGTAAAAAATGCAATGATAAATAAAATTTTCAGCCTCAGTCAAGTAAAAAAACAAGACAGAATTATCTTAACAGTGAACAGTTGGTGGCTTCACTGATGGCTCAATGGGTAAAGAATCTTCCTGCAATGCAGGAAACACAGAAAATGTGGGTTTGATCCCTGAGTTGGGAAGATGCCCTGGAGAAGGAAATGGCAACCCACTCCAGTGTTCTTACCTGAGAAATCCCAAGTACAGAGGAGCCTGGCGGGCTGCAGTCCAAAGGAGTAGGACACGACTGAGTGACTAAGCACGCACTCACTATTTTAATCAAGCTGATAGTGACTGTACCGACTCTGTAGATTGCCTTGTGTAGTATGGACATCTTATCAATATTAAGTCTTCCAGTCTATGAGCCCTATATATCTCTCCATCTGTTTGTGTCATCTTCAATTTCTTTCATAAGTGTCCTATGGTTTTCTGAGGATGTCTTTCACCTCTTTAGTAGGTGTATTCCTAGGTTTCTCCTTTTATTTTATTGTTCTCTTCCTATGTCTGAAAAATTTTAATTTCGTTACCATTCTGCTTTACATCTTCCAATGTCTTTCTAATTTTATTCACCATTGTTTAGTTTCTTAAAGATTTGTAGAAATAGGACTTTGGGAACTAGCTTTCCCTGCTACATTCAGGGACATAAATACTTGAATTGGAGGGAAGAGACTATTCACTCACAGGTGGTCACTGCGGAGTCCAATAGGCTAAGGAAAGCATTCTCATTTTGTTTTTAGAAAGATTTTTATATGAGGTTTGTTTTGTTATAAATGGTAAGGGATGCCTGCTTATTTAGAAGGATTGCACAAGAAAAGAATAATTCACAATTTTATGAATACAAAGTTCAAAAAATTAGATTGCTTTTAAATTGTATGCAGTACATAACGGGGAATAAATGAAAGTCTACGGGGCAAAGGGCTCTACTGGGAAAACCACACTTAATGATCAGCTAAGCTGCCTGTGTTATTTATGAGGTGCTGAGGGCAAAATTATGAAAAGGAATTTTTCTTTTCCATTCTCTTTTCATCTTTTTCTTTTTTTGTGAAGTATGTGTACTTAAATGCTGCTGGAACAGACAAAAGCTGTCAATAAAGCTATATTAATTACTAGATAATCTACCACTATAGTCTGCCTCTTATCTCACTTGGCCTTTAGTATTGACCTTCTCTTTATAGCTCTAGATAAATAGAGGATTCAGGACCATAGAATATACGTTCACTAAGCTTTTACTTTAACTTTTGCATGTATTGCCTTCATTTTTAAGAGAGATCAGTCCTCGGTGTTCATTGGAAGGACTAATGTTGAAGCTGAAACTCCAACACTTTGGCCACCTGATGTGAAGAGCTGACTCATTTGAAAAGACCCTGATACTGGGAAAGATTGAGGGCAGGCAGAGAAGGGGATGACAGAGGATGAGATGGTTGGATGGCATCACTGACTCGATGGACATGGGTTTGGGTGGACTCTGGGAGTCCTGGAGGGACTCAGGGAGGCCTGGCGTGCTGCAGTTCATGGGGTCACAAAGAGTCAGACACAACTGAGTGACTGAACTGAACTGAATGTCAACAATAATCAAACTTCATTAACATTGCAAAAATATGTCATTCCAGACTTGTTTCTAAACACATGAGAAAAAGTGAAAATGTTAGTCGCTCAGTCCTGTCCTACCCTTTGTGACCCCATAACCTATAGCCTGCCAGGCTCCTCTGTCCATGGGATTCTCCAAGCTAGAATACTGGAGCGGGTAGCTATTCCGCTCTCCAGGGGATTTTCCTGACCCAGGGATCGTATGTACTTCTCTTATATTGCAGGTGGATTCTTTACTGTCTGAGCCACCAGGGAAGATAAACATATGTGTATACATAAATGAATGAGGTATGAATAAATGAGAAGTAAATGAATGAATGAATAAATGAATAATTTGGCAAAATGAGAAATTATATATGTTTGTGTATATGTGCATGTGTGTGTATCGGTTCAGTTTAGTCATTCAGTCGTGTCCAACTCTCTGTGACCCCCAAGGACTGCAGCATGCCAGACTTCCCTGTCCATCACCAACTCCCAGAGTTTGCTCAAACTCATGTCCATTGAGTTGATGATGCCATCCAACCATCTCATCCTCTGTCCTCCCCTTCTCCTCCTGCCTTCAATCTTTCCCAGCATCAGGGTCTTTTCTAATGAGTCAGTTCACATCATGTGGCCAAAGTATTGGAGCTTCAGCTTCAGCATCAGTCCTTCTAATGAATATTCAGGACTGATTTCTTTTAGGATTGACTGGTTTGATCTCTTTGTAGTCCAAAGGGACTCTCAAGAGTCTTCTCCAACACCACAGTTCAAAAGCATCAATTCTTTGGCGCTCAGCTTTCTTTATGGTCTAACTCTCACATTCATACATGACTACTGGAAAAACCATAGCTTTGAGTACATGGACCTTTGACAGCAAAGTAATATCTCTGCATTTTAAGGTGCTATCTAGGTTTGTCATAGCTTTTCTTCCAAGGAGCAAGCATGTTTTAATTTCATGGCTGCAGTCCCCATCTGCAGTGATTTTGAAGCCCAAGAAAATAAAGTCTAACACTATTTCCATTTTATATATACATATATATATAACTGTTTTTTTCATTTGACCACAAAATCTGATTATCTCTTAATCTCAGTAAATGTAGAAATAGATTATTATTATGATACACTATTTAATGGTAAAGAATCATACATCTTTTCTGAACTTCAGCCTAGCCACCTCTTACTCATGATTTGTTTTTACTTGATTAATTGTATATGAAATATGCAGCCTTTATAGGCCTTTTTGCAATATTAATTACAAAAACTAATTAAAATCCCCAATATTTTCATTCTCTCTTCATTGAATTCATAGAGCAGAGATTTTTATTATCCAGTCCAAGAATCAGAAAACTTCTGTAAAGGACCACATAGTAAATATTTTAGGCTTGCAAGCTATACCATCTCTGTGCAACTTCTTGACTCTGCTACTGTAATGCAAAAGCAGCCAATAACAACACATTAACAACTAAGCATGGATTTGTTTCAATAAAATGTATATACAAAAATCCTCACTGGCATCCCTTATATGTGGAATCTAAAAAGAAATGATACAAATGAACTTACTTAAAAAACAGAAAGAGACTCACAGACTTAGAAAACAAACTCATGGTTGCCAGGGAGAAGGGATAGTTAAGGATTTGGGGAAGATCATGTACACACTGCTATACTTAAAATGGGTAACCAACAAAAACCTATTGTATAGCACATAGAACTCTGCTCAATGTTATGTGCCAGCCTGGATGGGAGAGGGTGTTGAGGGAGAGTGCATAAATGTATATGTATGACTGAGTCTCTTCACTGTTCATCTGAAACTATCACATTGCTAATTGGCTATATCCCAATATAAAATGTTTTTGGTGTTAAAAAAAATAAAAAATTAAAAGAAAAAAAAGACAAGAATGTGTGCTCTAACCAGATGTGCGTGTGTAGGGGTATGTAAAAAAAAAATATATATATATATATATGTATATATATATTTTTACTGTCAGTAGTATGAAATGACCAGTTTTAACCTAACCCTATTTCGCTGGTAAAACCAAGGCTTTGAAAGCGTAAAGAATTTTGCTGATGGTCTTGAAGCTAGTACATGTGTCTGTAAAAACATCTATATCCTGAAATACCAACTTTTATTTTTTTCTCCTTCAATTCTATTGGTATATCACTCCCCCAAAAATATACATTTTCATTCATAATATTTGACTTATCAATTCTAATTTCAGAATATGCTTAGAATTATTTCTAAACACCTTCTCTGCTCCCATCATTTTGCCACACCACCATCATTTATCACTTGGGTAACTGCAATATCCTTGCACTTCTGTCTCTGCTGCAAACTTTGCCTCACTTAAATCTCATTTCACAGGGACACAAAAGTGATCCTTTAACAGAGGAGTCAGGGCACTCCTAAACTGAATAACTCCTTATCACTGCATTAGTCCCTTCATGATCTGGCCTTCTATTGCCTCTGATGTTATCTCCCACCAAACATAGCCTCCTTAATTCTGCCTCCGCAACCCCAGTGACCTGGCTTTTCCTTCAAATGCTCCAGGCCTCGGGAACAGGTATCCACATTCCGCATTTCTTCACCTATCCCAATGTTTACTCAAATCCCACATTCTTAGTGAGGTTTCCCCTGGTTGCTGTGTCTAAGTCGTGATAGCTCTCAGGCACATTTAACACACACAGAAGATTCCTTCTTGCTTTATTTTTCCACTTTGCACTTATATCAGTATTTTTTTAGGTGTATAACTCCCACCCACCAGATTACAAGCTTCATAAGTGCAAGGATTTTTTCTGTTTTATTCACCACTTCATTCCAGCACTTAAATCAATGTATGATTGTTCAGTAAATAATTGTATAATAAATGAATGAATATAAAAGTCTGGCTGACTCACAACTAACATGGAGTGCTAAGCATACTGAGTTTAAAGTTCAAAGTAATTTGGGGTTTGCCTCTTTTAATGGTCCAAGAAAGAGATTTGAAGCAACTGTTTATTTATATATTGGAAAGGTGAAGAAATGAGGGGTGTGGATATCTGTTCCTGAGACAGAGGTACCTGAAGTGTTTGAGGAAATAGCTGGGTGACCTGAGGGTTGCTGAGGCAGAGTTAAAAAGGTTGTGGTAGGAGATAAAGTGAAAAAGTGATAGACAGCCAGGTGGTGAAGGGCCTTAATGCAGTGATAAACATTTACAGGGTATATATATATGATATTTTTAACAGTCTCCAATGTCAAGTATCCTTTCCTAAAAAATATTTTAAATGATAAGCATGGAAGAATGGCAAGTTCATTCTGAATCTCCAATAAACTTGAATTCTTGAAGACAAATACATATTCCCTAAGACTGTTATCTGAGAAGTAAAGAAACTTACTCAACTTTTGAAGCTTCATTTCTGCAGATCTAAACATTAAGATTAATTTAAGGGTATATCAATCTTGAATTTAGATTTGGAAAGTAGTTTCCTGAAGTGTGCACTAAAAACACTCCAAACAAAGTTTGGCTTTAGGAGTGAAGGAGGGGGAGGAAAATAGAAATAGAAAATAGAATATAGAAATCACCCCACAATCTTATGTCCTTGGTACTTTGCCATGTTTAATTTCGAAGGCATTTTCTGGCATCCTTCTCAGATTCTTCCACACACCATATTTACATTAATTACACTAAGACACATAATTATAACTGGTGGCTAATTTGTTTTTAAAAAGAAGAGAAAGAACCCACAACAAGAAGCATGTTAAAAATAAGACTGAGAATATAATTTAAGTATTAAACTTAAACCATTTAGTGTCAAAATACAGGTTTCTATCCTAAGCTGATTTAAGTCTACATCAATTGCAACATGACTTGATTTGCCTGAACAATAAAAGACTAAACTTTTACAGGAAGTGACTTTAAAAAATGTACCTATGTTTTCATATGTATTTGAAGAAAAATAGCTTCATCTGAGTGTTTCTATGTGCATACAATGGCACTATTGAAAAAGGTTTGTCATTATTACGCTTATTCTTAAGTCAGTTAATAGCTTACCTGAAATTAATGAATGAATTTTCAGATACTGTAATAGAATAGTTTTGCTCTAGACATACAGTACAAAAAATACCCTAACCATTGATCTTTTTAAAAGGTATTTGAAGTTTTACAGTGTTTTTTTAATTTCATAATATATTCAATACATAACACATTTTTAACTTTAAACTTATTGCATAATAAATTTTTAAATCTTGATATGTGTCATTGTGCTATGTTTATGAAGACTAGAATGCTGTTTATTTTTTCGTATGTGGAGGTTTTAATTATATATTTTCACATTTAAAAATTTAGTAATAATGTTTCTAATTAGATTTATTTTTCCAACACAATACACTTAATATATATTACTCATACAAATTGAAAAGAAAATAACTACAATTCAGCTAGGAAAAAGCATAGAAAATTCATGGAAAAAGTACAACTAACCAATGGATTTAATGTACAATAATTTTAGCCATAATCATCTTAAGGACATTTAGCTATAAATATAATATATATAAATGTTATTTTGTGAAAACTTGTTCTAAAATGAACTAACAGTCTTGATTACCTAATTTTAAGGTTGCCTTTCATCTGACTACTGTGAGTTGGAATTATTCTTTTGCCAGAAGAACCATTAGAAATTACTGCTTACTGCTGCCAGATAGCTCTTTTATATTTATCACTAAGTGGGTAAAGACACAAGAGACACATCATTCCTTCATTCTAGAAATTAAATTCTAAAAACAATTTGCTCTTCTTAAGTATGTGTGCTGTGCTCCATCATGTCTGAATCTTTGTGACCCCATGGACCATAGCCCACCAGGCTCCCCTGTCCATGGGATTTTACATGCAAGATTACTGGAGTGGGTTACCATTTCCTCCTCCAGGGGATCTTCCCAACCCAGGGTTCCAACCTGTGTCTCCTGCATCACCTGAACAGCAGGTGGATTCTTTATTGCTGAGCCATGGTCCTTAAGCATCAGTTCAGTTCAGTTGCTCAGTCGTGTCTGACTCTTTGCGACCCCGTGAACCGCAGCACACCAGGCCTCCCTGTCCATCACCACCTCCCAGAGTTCACTCAGACTCACATTCATCGAGTCAGTGATGCCATCCAGCCATCTCATCCTCTGTCGTCCCCTTCTCCTCCTGACCCCAATCCCTCCCAGCATCAGAGTCTTTTCCAATGAGTCAACTCTTCCCATGAGGTGGCCAAAGTACTGGAGTTTCAGCTTTAGCATCATTCCTTCCAAAGAAATCCCAGGGCTGATCTCCTTCAGAATGGACTGGTTGGATCTCCTTGCAGTCCAAGGGATCCTCGAGAGTTTTCTCCAACACCACAGTTCAAAAGCATCAATTCTTCAGCGCTCAGCTAAGTATAGCTGCCTCTAAAACATAGTGATATCTGTATTGCACACTTAACAGGATTCCTGAAAAGTCTAGTTAATTTAAAATTCACTAGTTTTAAAATGGTTAGATTTTTCATACAATACGATATTATGAGTTTTAATAATATGTGAACCATGAACTTCCTGATGTTCAAGCTGGTTTTAGAAAAGACAGAGGAACCAGAGATCAAATTGCCAACATCCCTTGGATCATGGAAAAAGCAAAAGAGTTCCAGAAAAACATCTATTTCTGCTTTATTGACTATGCCATAGCCTTTCACTGTGTGGATCACAATAAACTGTGGACAATTCTGAAAGAGATAGGAATACCAGACCACCTGACCTGCCTCTTGAGAAAACTGTATGCAGGTCAGGAAGCAACAGTTAGAACTGGACATGGAACAACAGACTGGTTCCAAAGAGGAAAGGGAGTACGTCAAGGCTGTATATTGTCACCCTGCTTATTTAACTTATATGCAGAGTACATCATGACAAACGCTGGACTGGAAGAAACACAAGCTGGAATCAAGATTGCCAGGAGAAATATCAATAACCTCAGATACGCAGATGACACCACCCTTATGGCAGAAAGTGAAGAGGAACTCAAAAGCCTCTTGATGAAAGTGAAAGTGGAGAGTGAAAAAGTTGGCTTCAAGCTCAACACTCAGAAAATGAAGATCATGGCATCTGGTCCCATCACTTCATGGGAAATAGATGGGAAAACAGTGGAAACAGTCAGACTTTATTTTTTGGGGCTCCAAAATCACTGCAGATGATGAATGCAGCCATGAAATTAAAAGATGCTTACTCCTTGGAAGGAAAGTTATGTCCAACCTAGATGGCATATTCAAAAGCAGAAACATTACTTTGCCAACTAAGGTCCATCTAGTCAAGGCTATGGTTTTTCCTGTGGTCATGTATGGATGTGAGAGTTGGACTGTGAAGAAGGCTGAGTGCTGAAGAATTGATGCTTTTGAACTGTGGTGTTGGAGAAGACTCTTGAGAGTCCCTTGGACTGCAAGGAGATCCAGCCAGTCCATTCTGAAGGAGATCAGCCTTGGGATTTCTTTGGAAGGAATGATGCTAAAGCTGAAACTCCAATACTTTGGCCACCTCATGCGAAGGGTTGACTCATTGGAAAAGACTCTGATGCTGGGAGGGATTGGGGTCAGGAAGAGAAGGGGACGACAGAGGATGAGATGGCTGGATGGCATCACTGACTCGATGGATGTGAGTCTGAGTGAACTCCGGGAGGTGGTGATGGACAGGGAGGCCTGGTGTGCTGCGATTCACGGGGTCGCAAAGAGTCAGACACGACCGAGCGACTGAACTGACTGAACTGAACTGACATAATGCTGCATATATGAAGACATATGTAGTAGATAGTGACAAAATAATAGAAATTATATTGATAAAGTATGTTTTTCCCTTGAGAAAAATTAAAGAGTTGAGTTTCAAGTTCTTATGATAAAATAAATAACCTAGTAGCTTTATATTTATCATTTAAAAAGATTTTAACTAGGTTCATTTTCTAGTGTTTCAGACCCAGAATAAGGAACTCAGAGTTACCAACTGATCAGTGATGATGAGGATTACATCAACTGAAAGTAGTAGGTATATGTTAAAAATTATAGAAAATATGGGGAAAATGTTTAAGACAAACTTGAAAACATTCTTGAAAGTGAAGTAGTGACCATAAGTCACATGATTTAAATTCAAAATTATCTGGTTAAAAGAAAAGTAAAATTCGACCAAATAAAAGCCAAAGGGCTCTTACCATGTCCCCACCCTGAAATGTGGGTGAGAACATTTTGTGTAAAAGCAAATATTCTTTAAGCTGAAAGAGCGCTCTGGATGGATGTTGGGGAGGTGAAAGGGCCAAGCAGTCATGTACACTGGGACTGCTCCCTTCATATCCATTCTGAATATCATCCACTGAGAAGCTGATATGGTATTTAAAGAAGTAATGGCATATAGCTCCTCTTTTTGGATTTCCTATCCATTTAGGTCACCACAAAGCCGAGTTCTCTGAGCTTATAAGTATATTCTCATTAGTTATCTATTTAATAATAAGTATCAGTAGTGTATATATGTCAATCCCAAACTTCCAATTCACTTTGCTGCACAATTGAAACTAACACAACATTGTAAAACAACTATTTTCCAATGAAAATTAATTTAAAAAAGAGAATATCAGCTTGGGAGATAAACTTGATTGATCTAAGGATGAATATATCCCCCCAACACGCCTGTCATTGATTCACTGATATTTATTTACGTATGAGCATGTGTTCCAATCCTGACCAAAGGGATATGAGAAAACCCCAGCCAGTTCTGTGATACTAAATCCAGGTCTGCACTGGCCCAGGGCATGAGTATTAACACCATCTGTGTCTCTGGGACAGTAAATGTAAATGCATTACAATAAATGTAAATGCTCATACATTTAGTTCCTTAACCAGTGTGCTAGAGGGCACCCTGTCACTTCTGGTAGGGGTGTGTATGTCTCAATGGGCAGTGGAGGGTGAGAAGGAGGGGCCTCTGCCCATACCTCCTAGGAGGGGCCTCTGCCATCTGATCCCATGTGATCCATCATTGATTACCTTTGATCAGTAATGTATTCATTGGAGTCCACACCAGGCATGGATGTGGACTCTGAATGTTTCATCATATTCCTTCAGTTCCATGGATTTGAAATGAACTCATCATTGGTGTGGAGGCTTCCCAGGTGGGACAGTGGTAAAGGACCCATATGCTAATGCAGGAGACCTGAGATGCAGGTTCAATCCCTGGGTTGGTAAGATCCCCTGGAGGAGGGCATGACAACCCACCACAGTATCCTTGCCGAGAATCGCATGGACAGAGGAGCCTGGAAGGCTACAGTCCATGGGGTCGCAAAACGTCAGACGCAACTGAAGCAGCTGAGCACACATCCTTGCTGAGAGCATCAGAATCCTTGAAGCGCTTGTTCACAATTAGGAAACATTTGCAAAGTCACCCCAGAGTTACAGTCAGCTTTATTCTGTTTCACCTCCACGTGGGAGTTAAGTTTCAGAACAAGCAAAGAGCTCTCTATTTTTAGAAGAAATGCATTACATTCCGAAATGGTGAGATTTCTGGAAACATTTTTCCTCAAAGACAACATTGGGAAGCCATGCCCTTTTCCTCACTATACACAAAGAGTGAAGAATGAAGCTCAGACCCCAATGCCACTGGCAGCAATGACCGAAGTTACTCAGCCTTAGGATAAAGCCAACTTTTATATTTGAACTAAAAAACCACCTAATCCTAAAATGAAGCCTAATTCTGGAGTGCTAGTCATATGAGTTAAGATTTAATGTCTTTACTCTTTAAGTCAATTTGATTTGTGTATTATTTGCAGCTTCAGACATTGTAACTGATACAGAACTTGGTAGACATTTGGCTCAAGATGAGGATTAAGCATGAGTTTGACAAAGCTATGAGCCATAAAAGAAAAAGCCATAGTAACAATTTAAAAACATTTAGAACCTATAAAATAAAGCATGAAGTGAAGGCACATGTTCTGTTCTTCTCCGTAGAGAGTACTGGAAAGCTAAAGCAACAGCTGCCATTTGATCCTTAAATGATCACCAACTCTCTGATTACCTCCTACCTGAGATTTAGTGTGCAGATTCAACCTTTAATCTGGATTGTAGGGAGAATTTCATGGTTTACATTTTGAACTCTGCTTGGAAACCTCTTTGAAGATCAGCCAGAAGATTGTGCAAATAACCTGCAGAAACTTACAGCTGTCCTCCTATACTTCATGATGAGCAAGCCGTCATTTTCCCAATGTGATAAAAATCTGATTACATTTGAACATCATCTTCTACAGGTTATTATATTCTCATCACCAAAATATACTGATCTCTAGTTTTTCTGATTTTCATAGCAGGGGAGTGCTAAAAGTCTGTTTTCCTCTTAACAATCAAGTGTTCTTTTTTATTTGGGATAGCAACTGACATGCATGGTTCTACAACACTCAACATTTGCTATTTTGTTTTGCCTTATATACAGATGGTTGGCCACAATACATTATGTGTGTGTGTGTGGGTTAGTTGCTCAGTCATGTCCAACTCTTTGTGATCCCTTGGACTGCAGCCTGCCAGGCTCCTCTGTTCATGGAATTCTCCAGGCAAGAATACTGGAGTGGGTAACCATTTCCTTCTCCAGGGCATCTTCCCAATGCAGAGATCAAACCTGGGTCTCCTAAATTGCAGGCGGATTCTTTACTGTCTGAGCTGCCAAGGAAGCCCTACAAGAACATTTCTATTAAATTGAGCCATATAATGTAGGCCTTATAATGGTTTTCTTTACAAAAGTATTATAAATTTTATTCTTGGCTCCAGTTTGTAAATTTTTTTGTTTTCAGATTGAATGAAAATACATTTTTATTAATACATATTTGAATATTTTTGTGAATACTATTTTCTTCAAAAATTGCTTCATTTTTAAAGTCTAGATTATGAGAGTGCAGAAAACTATGAGTAGTCACAGTGGAACATGTTTAGTAAGTATAAATGTAGAGTAATTTAAGTCTAATTGGGTGTGTGCATGTGTGCCCAGTCATGTCTGAATCTTTGCAACCCCTTGGATTGTAGCTCACCAGGCTCCTCTGTCCATGGGATTTTCCAGGCAAGAACATTGGAATGGGTTGTCATTTCCTGATCCAGGGAATCTACCTCACTCGGGGATCAAACCTGCATCTCTGGTGTCTTCTGCATTGGAAGGTGATTCTTTACCACTGTGCCACCTGGGCAAATCATAACTAAAGGCAATAAGTCAAATTAAACTTCCAAGAAATTTCAGTTACCAAGAGGAATGTACCTTTATCATGTGTTTCATATCAAATACCAAATTTTTCCATTCTATTTATGTCATAACAAAGGTAACAATTTAAAGCTTATTTCGGTTCTTAATAATACAGACATCAGGATAACAAATAATAAACAAAAATGAAAAAATAAACTATTTTTGTAAATAAAAACACTGATTTTGCACACACATTTGGGTTTCAGTGACAGAAAAATGAACATATCTCTGTATTTTATCTTAAAATAGATTATTAAAGACTAAATTTATAAAAATTACTGTGAATAGGAAGTTAAACAAAGGATATAATTACATTTGTCCTTATTATATGACTCCTAGTTTTGCATTTGTTTCCTTACAGTACTGAACATGGGATTTCATTAAATCACAGCATTTATATATTACTCATGTAAATAATTTTTCATTATAAGTTATCAGTTCATAGTAAAATCTTTTGGGAGGGAAGTTAGCATTTTGTAAAATACCTGGGTATTATATCTCTTCCATTAAACTAAATTAAAAACTTTAAAATTCTACAGAAATAGTACTATTTTATACAGTTCCCTTAAACATTGGGGAAAAACTACTTGAAAATTTATTTTGTATTGTAATATTTACCTCTAATGCATAGAAATATACACTCTATAAACATGAAAAATAAATATTAGCATTGAATAATTTTATGTTGGTTCTTTATTGTCAATTAAAAGTAGTATTTGTTATATCAGAAATTAATTTATATTAGGAAAACATTTAGATAAAAATATAATGCAGCAATACAAATTGTATAAGGCATTATTCATACTATTGCTAAAACTTGCAAAAATAAAAGCAGTGATTTGCTTTAGTATATGAGGCTGACGTTACTTACTCAACCTCATGTTCTGTGTCTTGTTCCACTATTGGTTTAGGGTTTCATCCACTCTCTCCCATAGGGACTCTGCACATATCTGTGTCAGGACAGGGCTGGAAGTGGTTATATATTCTCTAGCTAGTTTCTCCAGGTGAAACAAATGACTTCATACTGTTATTAAATAAATACTTGATAATGTAGATTATGAAATACTACCACACATTAATCCAAATACCTGGTGCAGTTTAGAGTCACACACACACACACACACACACATATTTCCAACCATATCAACAAATAGGGTGTGCTACTTAATCATTAGATATATGTTAAAATCAAAAGCATCTGGGTTCTAAGGAGAAAATATGCATAATTGAAAACATGAGAAAACATCAGTTTGTTGTGGGACATTAAAGGGATGGAAAGAGACATTTTGGGAAAGCAAACTAGATGCCTAATGAAAAGATACTCGATCTCATTCTGTTAAAAAATAAAATACCTCCATATTAGCAAAAAATTTAAACTTTGTAATATACAGTATTGGTCAGGATATAGGTAGCAGTCATTAATATACACTTTAGTGGGACTAGAAATTGGTGCCATACCGAGATCAAACTTATTTTGACTCTTTAGGCCAACTTCCAATAGTGGAGATTTCTTTATCATGTATCTTGTAAAGATATCATGTATCTTTGCAAATAAATCTTTGCAAAATTATGCCTAAACATATATAGTAAGTATACTCACTCAAAATAGTTTAAAAATCATAAAAAATGAAAACGCATGTAGTTAGATTTTTTCCTTCTCTTTCATTTCCTCCTTTTTTCCCTCCTTAGTGTAAGGCTCTATTTTTCTTTCTTTCATTCATCAAATATTAAGCATAAATTTACTCTGTAAAAACTCATAAGGAATTATTGCTGTATGTTACATAGTGCCCTGCTTTTTTAAAATTAATTTTTAAAAAAATTTGTAAAAGATCACTTTAGCAGCAGTATGAATAACAGATTTGAGAAGGCTGGTAATGGCAAGGGGACAGAAATAATGGATATGGGCAGAGTAGTTGTACAAAATCAAAACTTAGGATACTGTGTTGATAAAAAAAAATACAGTAGATCTGTACATGTTGTTTTGGGCAAAAGACCATTTTATATTAAGATTATGAAATCAAAGAATATACATACATGCATGTGGAAATACACAAGCATTTCTTTGCAGATAGGGTAAAAAAAATTTAATATTAATTGCCTTTTGTGAGTGGAAGTCAAAAATAAAGAAATTGAAGATAAGTAGACATTTTATTTATTTTAATTTCAAACAGTTTCTCTTTTGCTCACATTCTTAAAATGCTTTTTGTATAACTTTATGGTTTTGTTACAGAATTAACTGGTTTAGAATTAGACCATTTTTATGTGTTATAAATTAAAAGCAATTGTAATTACCATTTAGAAATTTTCTCCAATTTACATTGCTCTAACAATTTGTCTCAAAGTATTTTATAATGTTTTTAAATGTTGTGGCAATATTTTATTAGGTTTCTTCTTTCTCCTTAACTTTTCTTTTCCTAATAAATAAGGAATTGACAACAGCTAAGAAAATATAACAAACTAAAAAATAAAGAAATAAGCCAAAAAGCAGGAATTTTTATTTCAGTTCCTTTTAAAGTTTATTGAGTTACCAAAGTGTGTGGCATATATATCCTCAAAATGGAGCGTAACTTTTTTGCAAAAATTAGATTTTTACATAGTCCCTATAGTCCTACATTTCAGACATACATCTGGAGTTACTTTTGCAAGACAACACAGTTATTAGTCTTCTCTTACACTAGAACAGAGGGGCTTGAAACAAGATGGATTGGCTGAAAAAGACTTTCATGTTTGGAAACAGAAAAATTCCTAAAACAAAAAAGAAAGAATCATTTATGGTATCATTTTCGACTGTTTTAAAATTAATTTTCTACAATACTTGTCCTCTTGTGATCAGCTTATTTAACTTAGTATAATGTCTTCAAGTTTGTTTCATCCATGTTATTGCACATGTCAGAATTTCCTTCCTTCTTAAGACTAAATAATATTCCATTGTATTATATGCCATTTTGTGTATGCATTCATCCATTTAGGTTGCTTCCACTTTTTGGTCATTGTGAATAAGGCTGCTATGAATATATAAATATTCAAGTATTTAGGTGTACAAATACCTGAGTCTCTTCCTTCATTGCTTTCAGGTATATATCAGCAATAGAATTGCTGTATGATATGCCCAAAGAAAGGCAATGCCAAAGAATGCTCAAACTACCACACAATTGCACTCATCTCACATGCTAGTAAAGTAATGCTCAAAATTCTCCAAGCCAGGCTTCAGCAATATGTGAACCATGAACTTCCAGATGTTCAAGCTGGTTTTAGAAAAGGCAGAGGAACCAGAGATCAAATTGCCAACATCCGCTGGATCATGAAAAAAGCAAGAGAGTTCCAGAAAAACATCTATTTCTGCTTTATTGACTATGTCAAAGCCTTTGACTGTGTGGATCACAATCAACTGTGGAAAATTCTGAAAGAGATGGGAATACCAGACCACCTGATCTGCCTCTTGAGAAATTTGTATGCAGGTCAGGAAGCAACAGTTAGAAGTGGACATGGAACAACAGACTGGTTCCAAATAGGAAAAGGAGTACGTCAAGGCTGTATATTGTCACCCTGCTTATTTAACTTTTATGTAGAGTACATCATGAGAAACGCTGGACTGTAAGAAGCACAAGCTGGAATCAAGATTGCCGGGAGAAATATCAATAACCTCAGATATGCAGATGACACCACCCTTATGGCAGAAAGTGAAGAGGAACTCAAAAGCCTCTTGATGAAAGTGAAAGAGGAGAGTGAAAAGGTTGGCTTAAAGCTCAACATTCAGAAAACAAAGATCATGGCATCTGGTCCCATCACTTCATGGGAAATAGATGGGGAAACAGTGGAAACAGAGTCAGACTTTATTTTTCTGGGCTCCAAAATCACTGCAGATGGTGACTGCAGCCATGAAATTAAAAGATGCTTACTCCTTGGAAGGAGAAAGTTTTGACCAACCTAGATAGCATATTGAAAAGCAGAGACATTACTTTGCCAACAAAGGTCCGTCTAGTCGAGGCTATGGTTTTTCCAGTGGTCATATATGGATATGAGAGTTGGACTGTGAAGAAAGCTGAGCACTGAAGAATTGATGCTTTTGAACTGTGGTATTGGAGAAGACTCTTGAGAATCCCTTGGACTGCAAGGAGATCCAACCAGTCCATTCTAAAGGAGATCAGTCCTGGATGTTCTTTGGAAGGAATGATGCTAAAGCTGAAACTCCAGTACCTTGACCACCTGATGCGAAGAGTTGACTCATTGGAAAAGACTGCGATGCTGGGAGGGATTGGGGGCAGGAGGAGACGGGGACCACAGAGGATGAGATGGCTGGATGGCATCACCAACTCGATGGACGTGAGTCTGAGTGAACTCCGGGTGTTGGTGATGGACAGGAAGGGCTGGCGTGCTGCAGTTCATGGGGTTGCAAAGAGTCGGACACTACTGAATGACCGAACTGAACTGAACTGATGACCACTTTTTAATTTTTTGAGGAAACAGCTAAAAAAAAGGTAAATTTGGATTTACATATACTTTACCACAGAAACAGGAACTATTAATTTCTGATAAAGATTCTTATCTCTCTAAAAGCCACGGAAATCTGATGTGTGTCAAAGAATCTCTGACAAGTCAACCAGTCTACCTTGGCACTTCACACAGTCTCGATTATTCTCTGTCCTGACTGTACTTTCAGTTCCATAATCTTTGCACTTTTCTAGCCTTCCACATCCCAACAGGATGTGTCTTCATGCATATATAGATTTTTTGACATAGAGAGGGTTCTACCTCCTCAGTTTCAGGAAGTTTGCTACTATTTATTGCGTTTTCTTAAATTCAAAATAGCTTAGAAGTCAGGAAGCCTGGGTCCAATTTCTATCTCTGCCTTTTACTAAAACTATGAATTTTCAAAAGTTACTTATTTTTTCTTGATTCACTACTTGCTCATTTATTCATTTTTTTTAAAAAATGCCTTGAGCACCAGCAATTTTCCAGGAGCTATGCCAGGTGCTAAAAATGCAAAGAGATCATGACGTACCCCTTCTGTCAAGAAGTTTACAGTGACTGAGGCAAAAATAGCTCTCTAATACCCTTCAGAGGGATAAAGTAGGGAATTTTTAAAGAGTGAT